>NW_015169820.1:309330-313601 GCF_001447785.1 Gekko japonicus | reverse complement strand
GGAATGTAAATAAACTGTGTAGTAAATAGCAAGAAACTTTAGGATACCAAAGTTATGACCCACTGGGTTTGGTGGTACACCTATTCATACATATGCATTCCTACTTATTTTCCGAAATGTCTTCAAGTCATCAAAAAAGACAATTAGGTGGTCTGGTATTACTGTATCAATATTATATGGGTGAAAGGCGTGTTTGAATGAAATATTGGGTTTTATGTTGGGTAATAGATAGATAAAAATAGGGTATTTCCCTTCTCTTTCTTAAATTGGTCTTAGAAGAAGAAAGTGTTAAGACATCCTTAAAATATGAATATCAAGATGGGATGAACATAACTAAATAGTTTAAGAGATTCATCATGGTGCAAACCTTTCCTTATGTTAGAAATTTACTTGTTTGTCAGGTTTGTCTTTTTTTTCTGTTAAGAGGGGGATGGAAACGATAAAAAAATGATTAAAAATGGAAATGTAAAAGAGGGAGTAAACGAAGGTTTTATCGGTCTCTGCTTGGGATTATGGAATATGAATACACTTGATAACAACTGAGATCTTTTTAGTAAAGATATAGGAGATATAGACCAGGTGAGAATAATAGATTCAGATTGGCTTTAATGTATTTCCAGTGAAATGGCTTATAAATATCTAGGTACTCTGTATTTTAAATATAGCTCCATAGGAAGACACTTGATAATTTGATGAAGTTAATATAATAATTTCTTTTCGGGAGCTATGTGGAGATATGGGAAATACGTGATGATAAATTAATAGAGAGATGAAATGAACAATTTAACATTGATTGTATGTCAATTATGATGGATGTGTTGAAAGTATGTGATTATTTTGTTATGTTTATTTTGAAAACTAATAAAAAGATGATTAAAAAAAAGACAATTAGAAACGACATACACTAGAGCTCTTGTGCAAGTGGAAACACAAGAGAAAGAGTTGTGGTGACTGTTTGCACTAAGTCACATTTACAATACCTCCACTTGGGCTTTCTCTTCCATGAGATCTTGGGCAACTGATTTCTGGGCACTAAAATATATAAGGAGAAAAGTGCCCAAGGGTTTGCACAAGCCGAGCCCCAAGGCCCCAACCTCTTGCACCCCTTAGCAGGAACTGCTCTGTTTTTGATGAAGTTCGACTGCAGGGAGATGCTAGGCCAGTTGGCAATCTGTTGAGGCGATACATATTCTGCAAAACAGATTAGCAGATGTGGATCACAGAGTGTGCGGTCACCCAAAGGAAGTCATTTAATACAGTGTAAATATTTGGCCTGCTTTCTGTGTAGCTGAGGCCTTATCATTATCGTCATATTATGTTGATGTGTATGTACTACAAATTGTGTGGGATGTGTAGTTAGGGAATATGCAATAGCTGTTGTTTGATTTGGTTTTGCTAACAGGATCTCTTTTGAGCTGAGCCGTGCCCTGGGATTTGAGGATTCTTAGCCTAGTTCGGCATATAATATTAATAGATTGTAAAATCATGTCTGTCGCAACAACTGCAGCATGGTTTTGTCTGAGAAATGAACTTTGCCTCCACCCTGTTTTGATCCGAGCCTGCATGGAATTGGAATAAAAAGAGAAGATTTTGTTTCAGCATAACAAGATTTTTTTCCAGCCTAGGTTTTCATACCAGAGGTCCACTTCATCAGATACAGTGTAGTATGTCCCCAGGTAGGGTTGCCAACTCCCACTATTACAATTGATCTCCATGTGGCGAAGATCAGTTCCCCTAGAGAAAATGGCTACTTGGTAGGATGGACTCTGTGGCATTATACCCTGCTTAGGTCCCTCCTCTCCCAAACCCCGCCCTCCCCAGCCTCCAATTCCCCCCCCATACCTCCAGATATTCCTCAACCTAGCACTGGCAACCCCATCCCCAGGTCAGGGTCAGCTGAGGCTGCATCTGGTTGGACCAACCTCCCTTGGGTTGGAAGGTGAGACAGCCAGGCCCAAGGCAAACAGCAAAGTTGTGGGTGAGCTGGAGGTCAACTCTGATGAGCAGTCAGTAGGGCCAGAGGCCGGACACATCCATCCATCCATCCATCCATCCATCCATCCATCCATCCATCTATCTATCTATCTATCTATCTATCTATCTATCTATCTATCTATCTATCTATCTATCTATCTATCATCTATCTATCCCATTTGACTTATAGCCTGCCCTCCCCTCATTGCAGACTCAGGGCAGGTAACAGCATGTATGTATCTGCAGTTAATGCAGATTTTCAATATTTTAAAAAAAACACATCACAACACTCAATTTAAGATCCATAAAATCATCATCATCCTTATTTCACTAAAAAACATCTGCCTTAAACAGCAACGCGGCCCGACAGCAAATAATGTGGTCCCAGTCTGGTCTCCAGGATCTGTGGGCACTGGTGGTGGTGGGGAGGCCTGATCATATGGAGGCCCGATCACATGGAGGCCCATTGTCTCAACTAAAGGCCTGGTGGAAAAGCTCCATTTTGCAGGCCCTGTGGAACTGTAATAGGTCCCGCAGGGCCCTGATCTCATAAGGTAGCTCATTCTACCAGGCAGGGGCCAGGGCCAAAAAAGCAAGTTGAAGCAAGTCGGACATCCCTTGGGCCAGGGACTACCAGGAGGTGTTGATTGATAGAACCAGGGGTCATTTCCTGTAGGAGCACACAGGAGTGGAGCTCCGGCAGTAAAGAGCCCAGGGGGCGGGCACATGCAACAAGCCCCACGCTCTACTCCCAGCAGCCCTCAGTCAGAGCAAGAAGCAGCCAGGTAAATTGCAGAGCCCCCCCGCCCCCCCAGTCCAAAACTGTCCAGTGGCACCTTTAAGACCAAGTTTTATTCAGGTACAAGCTCTCCCTCCTCTGCGAGGACAGATCTGCACGTCCCCCCCCAATAGCTAGCAATCCAAAACAGTCCAGTGGAGCCTGAGCTGTTGCCTTCTGACACATTTCTGGTGATGTCAGGGGGTGTGGCATATGCAAATGAGTTATGCCAATGAGTTATGCTAATGAGCCCCTGCACCTCTTTTTCTACGAAATGACCCCTGGATAGAATGTAATGTTCTACAAGGCTCATATGGGGAGAGGCGGTCTCAAAGATATGCGGGCCCCTTTCCGTACAGGGCATAGATAGATACAGTGTCAAATAAACAGGCTGTGTAAACCCTGGTCACCTCATCTTCATCAAGTTACTGGGACTAAGAAACCAAGTCAGAGGCAGAGTATACCTTCATCCCTGCCCAGATTGGTTCTCTCAGTCACCTACCTCACTGAGCTGGCCTAAGGCTGAAGGAGGGTTAACAGCTCTGGGTTGGGAAACACCTGGAGATTTAGGAGGTGGAGCCTGAGGAGGGTGGGGTTTGGGGAGGGGAGGGACTTCAGCAGCATATGGTGCCATCTAGGGTTGCCAACCTCCAGGCGGGGCCTGGGGATCTCCCGCTTTGACAACTGGTCCCCAGCTGACAGAGATCAGCTCCCCTGGAGAAAATGGCTGCTTTGAAGGGTGGACTCAATGGCATTGTACACTGCTGAGGCCCCTCCCCTCCCCAAACCCCGTCCTCTCCTGGCTCCACCCCCAAAGTCTCCAGGTATTTCCCAACCCAGACCTGGCAACCCTAGTGTCATCAAGTCCACCTTTTCTCCATTTTCTCCAGGTGGCCTGATTTCTGTCTCCTGGAGATCAGTTGTAATCCCGGGAGATCTCCAGCCACCACCTGGAGGTTGGCAACCCTACCACAGGTCCCAGAGTTGCCACTTGTTGAACAGCACAGTGAATGAATGAATTTTATTGTTACAGCACCCAGCCAGCAAAAAACAGCACAGTGGCCTCTTCTGGCTCAGAGTTGGTCATGGTTACCATAGCACAGGAGGTGAGGCATTGGATGCTGGCTCCCAGAGTCCTTGGTTTGAGACCTCCAGCATCTTACCTCTTCACTAGGCAGATATTTATAAATGAGGTGTGTGTAGGGTTGCCAAGTCCATCTTCCACCCCCAGCGGGGGACTTTGTGGGTGTTCCTGGAGGGGGCGGGGCATCCCTGACATGATGATGTCACATTGGGGACGTCCGCCGCCGCCCCCACCCGCCCGTGCGCCAGATCTCCAGAAACGGCAGTTCCCTGCACTTAAAGGAGCCGGCGTTTCCCTTTTAAATGCAGGAGCTGGCATTTCCCCTTTAAGAGCAGCCGCATTTCCCTTTTAAGAGCACGAATCTGGCATCTCCCTGCAAGCTTGCAGAGATCAGGCTTGGGAGGAAACATGGATTCCAGACACTTAAAGGGAAAG
>NW_015169820.1:280991-309273 GCF_001447785.1 Gekko japonicus | reverse complement strand
ATTTAAAAAGGTTTGTAACTCGGAAACAAAATCAAATTAGGGTTGCCAAATCGATTTGACTCACCGGCGGGGGAGGCTCCTTCCCGTCCGGGAGTCTTCTGGGTGTGTGTGCGCGCGCGCGCCGCCGGAGCGTCACCGGAAGTGACGTCACACGCTGGGCGGGGCCACGCCATTTGAGGGGAAAACAAAGAGTTTTCCCCTCAAATGGCAGCCATTTGAGGGGAAAACTCTTTGTTTTCCCCTCATATGGTGTGGCCCCGCCCAGCGTGTGACGTCACTTCCGGTGACGCTCCGGCGGCGCGCGCGCGCACACACACCCAGAAGACTCCCGGACGGGAAGGAGCCTCCCCCGCCGGTGAGTCAAATCGATTTGGCAACCCTAATGCACAGGCTTAGATGTATTTATGTAAAATTCAAGGAGACTACGGAGATCGATCACAATAGCAGTAAATGACCATTTCAGTAGTTTCGCTAAGCTGATTAACATCAGAAACAGCAGCAGAGTCCAGGTCTTACTAGGATAATTAGCACCTATAATCACTAAGGAATTCCACGTCCTTGTTCAGCCCTTGGGGGGACGGACAAATTATGCCTGATCTCTTGAATTCTACTTTAGCAGCTTCCCACTGTGGGGAATGTAACTCATACTGTCCTACATCGTTTTCTATTTATAGCTTGCCTTGCTCTGCGAAGGAGCGTTGGCCTCTATTTTTGTGAGGTAAACTTGCATGTCCTTAGCACTGACCATCATACTTGTGTTTCCAGATGTTTGTAGAATCGTCTTTGACTCCACATGTACCAAACAGGGTCGCAATAGGTGGAAATGTCAGGTGCAGGGAGGGAAAACATAATCAGCATCATGCTGATGTTGCAAACATCACTTCCAGGTCCATGCCATATCAAGTCGATGCTTTGGGAGTTTTGGGTAAATCCTAGGTTGTAGCCCTGATGCATTGACTTTAGTTCCAGGCTTGCACTGGCAGTGAAGTTGCTGACACCAGGGGTCATTTCCTGTGGGAGCGCACAGGAACGGAGCTCCAGCAGTAAGGAGCTCAGGGGGCGGGCACATGCAACAATCCCCGCCCCCTGCTCCCAGCAGCCCTCAGTTGAGCCACAAGGAGCAAGAAGCAGCCAGGTAAGTGGCAGAGCCCCCGCCCCCAGCCCACCTTCAGGTGCAAGCTCTCCTTCCTCTGTGAGGGCAGATCTGTGCATCCCCCCCCAATAGCTAGCAATCCAAAACAGTCCAGTGGTGGGTGTTGCCTTCTGACACACTTCCGGTGATGTCAGGGGGTGTGGCATATGCAAATAAGTTATGCTATTAAGTTATGCTAATGCGCTCCTGCACCTCTTTTTCTACGAAATGACCCCTGGATGATACCAACCCCACCCACCCCCATTTTACTTCAGCTGTTCCATGGAGAAGCAGCAGAAGCCTGGAGTTAGGGTTGTCAGGTCCCCCCTGACCACTGGCAGGGGGTAGGGGTGGTAGAGTTCCCAGCTCCAGGTTGGGAAACTCCTGGAGATTTGGGGATGGAGCCTGGGGAGGACAGGGATCTCCAAAGCATCCATTTTCTCCCGGGGGACTGATCTCTGAAGTCTGAAGTCTGGAGACGAGCTATAATTCCAGGGGATCCCCCGGTCCCACCTGGAGGCTGGCATTCCTACCTGGAGTACCAAGCAGAAGATCTTCCGCCAAAGTGGAAGCACGTGTTTAGACTTCCGTAGTATTGTTTGAGATGGACTACTGTGGAAGCGCCTTGAGAACTTTGCTATCCTATGAAGAAGCAGGTCTGACTAGGGCTGCCAAATGCAGCCGGGGGGCGGGGAATCCCCCGTTTCGGAGCCCCGATTCCTGGCGCGCCGGAATCGGGGCCCAGGGGAAACCCCACCCTCGCGTGCGCGTCACCCGGAAGTGACGTCGCACGCTGGGGGCGGGGCCACGCGATTTGAGGGGAAAACAAAGAGTTTTCCCCTCAAATCGCATGGCCCCGCCCCCAGCGTGCGACGTCACTTCTGGGTGACATGCACGCTGCACGCACGCGCACACACCCGGGATCGTCCGGGAGCCCCCCACTCCCGGACGATACAGATTTGGCAACCCTAGGTCTGACAGTCTCCAGGGCCTGTCTATCTGTGGCTGTGTAAAATGAAAGCCGACAAGGGGCTTTAAAGGCAAGTGGGAAGCAGAGGTGGTTTGTCATTCTGTATGCCAAGCACATCATCACAGCACAATATTATTTCCATCTTTATCTCTTATTGTCTAATTGGTGACCAGGTTTTCTTTTTATGAGAGAAAGCATGCAGTGTTCCTTTAAAAAAAAAAAAAAAAAAAAAAAACCTTTTTGGTTTTCAAATACTTCCCGAATATAATGTGATTAACTTAGAAATATTGAAGTGGTTGCAGCAAGTTCAAATTTCCTTTTGGACGGATTCTGTGACAAATAAGTCAGTTTGCAGCACTGCCATTTCTCTGCTGCAAGGCACTCCGGCAAGGCTCCCTCTAAGCTGTGGAGTCCTGTGAGCAAAAATTCTACTTTGTGAGCTACTGGCATTAAGGTTGTGAGCGAGCGATTTGGCTACTGCATAAGTTAGTTTGCTCTGGAGCCATCCTTCCTGAGCAAAGACAAAAAGGTGTGAGCTGGAGGCTAAAAACCTGTGAGCTAGCTCCCACTAACTCAGCTTAGAAAGAACACTGCACTCCGGTGTTGTTGCTTCGAAGGGGCTTGGGGGTTTCTTACGCAATGACGGAGGCTATGCCTGGGAAACCTCAGGAAAGCATCTAATCAGCAGCAGCATGTGCACAACCCCCTCTTTCTATGGTGTGTGTTTCACAAGACTTACAAACTCTGGACCCGTTCACATTACCACTCTAACTGGGTGTTATCCATCATTGGCCATGTTTGAGACCTTCCAAGTAAAGCAATACAGGGACGGGAGCAGTGTTCCCTCTAAGCTGAGATAGTGTGAGCTAGCTCACAGTTTTTTTAGCCCCCAGCTCACAGATTTTTGTCCTAGCCCAGGAAGGATGGCTCCAGAGGAAACTAATTTATGCAGAAGCCAAATCACTCGCTTACAACTTTAATGCCAGTAGTTCACAAAGTAGGATTTTTGCTCACAAGACTCCACAGCTTAGAGGGAGCTTTGGTTGGGGGTTTCATGTAGCAACCTTCATTAACATATGTACACTGTGGTCCCTTTCTTTATTTAGTCAACTATCTGGATGTGGGTAATCATAAGATCCTGATCTTCTTTCTCAAATTTAACCCCTCCATACCTTGCATAACCCCCCTGGGGAAAATAGTCTCTACGCAGTTATGTTTTTATTGGTTGTATCCATCTGCAGTCCTACTAGAAGATCATTTTCCCCTGCTTTCCTGTTGTTGTTTTTTTTCCTGTGGGCTGTGGCCCCTGGAAAGTCACTTCTGGGAGAAGGGGGACCCTCGCTAACAAATTTCCACACTGGACAGAAAGATCCAGTGAGGCAGGGAATCATGGTAGATTGCCCCATCTCCTTCTTATGTCAGCAGAAAAGGATAAAGCTGTTTCTGTCTGTCTGTAGTATGCATTTGCATATGTATTAGCTATATAGGGTTGGATCCAACCAGCTTTATTGCTGCTGCAAAGGGGGTTGACCCTCAAAGGTTGACCCTCAAAATGGCTCTGCCAGGGGTTATGGGATCTGTATGGAAAAAGCCACAAAAGATGGTAGGCTGCAATAAGGAGGGAAATCAGGGGAAGCTGATTGGGGGGGGGGGGTTGGATCAAACCCATAAGTTATAGTAGTAGAACTTTGCTGTTAAAGTAAGTTGCTCGACATATGAAAATGCTACCAACTTCTTACATTTTCCAATAATTTCTTCTTATAGCAAAGATTATAAGGAATGGGGAAATGTAATAAATCAGTCTGTTCTGATATAATCTACGTTGTCTAATCAATGGTGTGATTGTAAGAACACTTTCCTGGGAGTAACTCCCAGTGAGTAGACCTGCTTTTAGGGTTGCCAGCCTCCTGGTGGGACCTGAAGATCTCTCAGTGTTACAACCAGAGCTCTTTTTGTAGAAAAAGCCCAACAAGAACTCATTAGCATAATAGACCACACCCAGCAGCAGAAACTCATTAGCCTATTAGGTCACACCCCTGACATCGCAGCTTATTTGCATATTAGGTCACACCCCCATGTTGCCACACCCACCTTTTGCTTCTTATTCTGTTTACTTTGTTGTCAAAACCCTGGGCTTTTTTTGTAGCAGGAGCTTATTTGCATTAGGCCACACACCCCTAATGTAGCCAATCCTAATGGGTTTCTGCTGTTGGGTGTGGCCTATTATGCTAATGATTTCCTGCTGGGTGTGGCCAACACAGGAGCCAGCCGGAACTCCGTCCCTGTGTGTTCCTGCCCCAAAATAGCCCTGGTTACAACCAATCTCTAGACTACAGAGATCAGTTCCCTTGGAGAAAATGGCTGTTGGGAGGGTAGAGTCTATAACATTGTAGCCCATTGAGGTCCCTCCCCAAACTCTACCCTCTCCAGGCTCCAACCCCAAATACCCAGGAATTTCTCAGTCCAGAGTTGGCAACTGTCCGGGAGTCTTAACCTACTAGTATATATTCATAAAGGCTTTAATATATAAATAGGCAGAGAGAGCATCTGAACCTTACTATGTATCTCCCATGGATTCGACATGCCGTCACCTTCCCGATCACCAGTCGAGGGTTTTCGTTGCCTGATACTTTAAAACAGAAAATATTTCATAATCTGTTGTTTAGGTAATATCACATTTTCCCCCCCACTGACATGAAATAAATAGTAATTACCTAAAAATAAATGCAAGGCAGCGCAGTTTCTCGAGCATTGTGCATGCTTGTAAATTGTGCTGCATGCTGGCTGATTAAGGCCTTCGAGGGCGACTGCCTCCTCCATCGTTATGATACAAACCGCAGGTAGGAATAAAGTGACCCGGTTTCTATTCAGAGGTAAGGGAATTAACACCAATGGCACCTGTCACAGGTCACAAACATCCCGGGTATGACTTTTGTGAAGAACGTCAGCTGATATAGACTACTGCTGATTCTGGTTGGGTTTTTTTATTATTATTATTTTAAAATAGGAAGCTGTGTTCCCCCCCCCCCTATCATCCTAATTTTCTCTGTGACATTTTCAAAACTGAAGCACAGTTGTTGTTTTAAATCCCTACAATATGAATTTTGAGTAGGCAAATAAAATAAAATAAAATAAAATAACAGCTCAAATTGTACATAGGCACGATTGGCTTCCTGAAGTCTTGTTAAGCTTCTGAACAGTTTTTTTTTATTATTATTATTCTCCATGATGGGTGGATTCTCGGATCCTGCAGAGGATGCATTCAGAGCAGACCTGTTAGTGGAGAGAAGTTTCCATTGATGCCATCTTGAATCAATTTGTACAGCTTTGGTGCCTTCCACAACAGAAGCATTCTTTGTTGTTGTTGTTGTTGTTGTTGTTCAGTTGCACAGTCAAGTCTGACTCTCCGTGACCCCGTGGACCACATCACTCCAGGCCCTCCTGTCTTCTGTCATCCTCCGGAGTTTGCTCAACTTCATGTTCGTTGCATCAATAACATTGTCTAACCATCTCATCCTTTGCCATCCCCTTTTTCTTTTACCTTCAATCTTTCCCAGCATCAGGGTCTTCTCCAGTGAGTGCTCCCTTCTCATTGGGTGGCCAAAGTATTTGTGTTTCAGCTTCGGTATCTGGTCTTCCCGGGTTCCGGTTGTGGCAAATGTGGGAAATGACTTTCAGTGGGCTGGATCCAGTGTGGGGCTTCTGCCGGCTCAAGGGCCTCCCTTTCCTGTGGCTATCAACATGGATCTCAGCATCCTAGAGGAGAGGGGTCCTCCCCAGGAGCGGTATTGGGGAGACATTTTCAGCTGCCACCAAAGGAGGGAGCTAAGAAAGTCATGTTGCCCCCCCCACCAGAATAACGAGACAGACAACAGTTTGGAATTAAACAAGGGCCACTATTAACTATTTAACAGAACATTGCAGCAACAACAACTAAGCAAGCATGGAACAGGCAAGGCAGGCATCACTCCCTGACCAACCCCCTTGCCCTTGAAGGGTGGGTCACCCACCTCTGGTCATGAGCCAATTCTCTGGCTCGTGACCAGCAGCCCAGCAAACTGGTCACCACCTAGGAGCGCCTACCCCCGGAGCCTTCCAACTTGCAGAGAGGAGCATACCCTAAGAGGTTCCCAGAGGAGATGATCACCGTTCCCCACCCTGGACCTTAGAAATCTGAAGGCAGTTCCTGATGACCCCCTGTTCCCTAATGGGATATGCCGTAAGTTGCTCACCAGTTCCGTTTTCTTGCTTGCACAAACCTGCCAAGTGACCAACCTATTTAAACGTCGTCCACCCCAAACATCACCTCAGTCCCCTGCCCTCAGTGTAAGGTCGGCGAAAAACACCCCCACCTATTCAGCCAATCCAGGTGGAAGCAAAAAATTCCTACCTGACCCCATTGGCGACCAGCAAAAGCCTACACTAAGAACAGGGCGGGAGGATGGGCGAGCACGCGGAGCAACTGCCAAGAGCGGGAGCGGAGCCTTGCCCTTTGAAACATCCAGCTCTGCCCCCCGCCACGTCAGGGCGCATAACGTCCTGAACTCTGTTGCTGTCCCCATTCTTTGGTGCGGCAAAACAGCCCCCGCCCACCATCGGCATTGCCGGGCGGGCGGTAGCTCTGCTATGCAGGTGGAAGTCCTTGTGCCCTGGATCTAACCTACTCAGATCTCCCACTGTGACATTTCTGTACTCTCTTTATTCATGCATTTTCCCCCTTCTGTGCTATTATCCTTATATATGGCTTGTTCCTTGTCCTCTGCTCGATCTCAAGGACAGACAATAATCTTGAGGCCTGTATATTGGCTAAAGCTTTGGCTTAGATCTGGGAAGACCCAAACCCCTCTGCCACAAAGGGTGACCTTCGGCCGGTCACTGTCTCTCAGCCTCACCTACCTCACGAGGTTGTTGTGAGAATAAAACAGGAAGGGGTGAGCTATGTGCAATGTCCTGAACTCTTTGGTGGGAAAGCAGAATTAAAATACAATATAACTGATGGAATGGTAGGGAGAAAGGCATGCCGAGGGAAAACCGAGCAGCATTTCTCAGTGGGGCATGATGATGTTCTGTAGGTGTTCCACTGGGAATGGGAATCTGGCATTGGAAAGCCAATGGGTTTGGGAGGGCAGGACATTTGGGGTGCAGCCTTGTGGAGTGGTTGACTGCCCATGTTGCAGATGGCAAACCTGGCATTTGGCGAGACCCATGATCCCAATTGGCAAGAATCGCCTTGCCAAGCAGGAATCCAGCATGACGGTAGCAACATCCTGAAACATGACTGCTTAGAAGAATCCAGTAGCCATTAATTCCTACTTTGATTAAAGACCCCAAATATTAATTAACTCTCTATGAAGCAGCATTTTTAATATAATTAGGCATCCCAAAGGACTAATGCAGAGAGAGATAGTTATTGAAAACATTACTCTTTTTCTCGTGGCATGTGAATATTAATTGTAGAGGAATATTCAGCACTAGTCTTATAATGCCGAACAGGGGTACACGTGTAATTTCATCTGCTGTCGTCAAGTCTGATTAGTCATTCAGCTTTATCTTCATCTCCGTAGCAGCTCTTATATTGGGTGTCTTCTGGGACTTGCACCATTTCGAGGAGACTTTTTGGTGGTGGTTGCTTTCATTGTTACACGGAACAAACTTTTTTCCCTTTCTTCCAACCCGTTTTTGCACGCAACCATTTGACGCTCCTAGTTCCAGATAGCTTTTGCGTGAAAACTCCTGGCAGTTTGGAGACAATAATTAGCAGTGGCACAGCGTTGTATAAATAGATCTTAATATTTTTTCTTTAAAAAATCATTTAAATATCGGGAAAGAAATATTAAGGCTCTGATTTTGATCATATGTTAATGGAGAAGCAACTTTGCAAAAAAAAAAAAAGAGATATAAATATGCGATTTTTTGGTTTTTTTGCATATGCCGACACAGAAGTCGGCATCTGTTTTCCATAATAGTGTGTTTGCAAATGTATCTGCTTAGAGGGGGTTTGATGCAATATTCTGATTTTGCACAGTCATTGTGTATACACAAAGAGGGTTCCCCCCCCCCTTTAGAAAACAAAGGCAGGAGCATGCCTAATGACTCTGAGAATATTTCTTCCAAGTGTTGCACCCAGTGAGTATATATCTTTAATAAATGGTAAGCAAAATGCAGAATGCCTGTATTGGCTGTCACTCATGTCTTTATTCTCGTCCTCTGCTTCCAGGCCTGTTTAGCATGGGAATCTGGACACATTTGCATAGTGTGACATTTGTTGGATGTTAGATATGCACATGGGTCTGAGGTGAATATGAGGATAAGTGCAGTGGAAATTCACACCAAGAACAGCATCCCTCAGTTCAAACAGCATTCCACAAGACAGGATCCAGGTTGGGGGGTACAGGTGGAGACAGTGCCCCCTACCAGCCCCCAGCTCATTGTCCCCTCCCCACCCACCACCTGCATGCCCCCAGCTGCCTCTGCGTCCTCCCGCTGCCCAGTCTCACAGCCATCAACACTGTCTGCATGCCTTTTCCATGACAGCCCTGGGCAGCCCATGTAACTGGGACTGCTGGTGGCAATGCTCTTGCAAGTGAGTGGGCAGTTGAACGCCACACAGGCATAAGGACATAAGATAAGCCATGCTGGATCAGGCCAGTGGCCCATCCAGTCCAACACTCTGTGTCTCACAGTCACCAAAAATCCAGGTGCCATCAGGAAGTCCACCAGCAGGGCCAGAACTCCAGAAGCCCTCCCATTGTTGCCCCCCCAACCCCAAGGATACAGAGCATCACTGCCCCAGACAGGGTGTTCCATTGATACCTTGTGGCTAATAGCCACTGATGGACCTCTGCTCCACGTCACGTGTTTATCCAATCTTCTCTTGACATTGTCTATGCTTGTAGTCGCCGCCACTTCCTGTGGCAGTGAATTCCACCTATTAATTACTCTTTGGGTGAAGAAGTACTTCTTTTTCACTGAGTGCCCATGAGTTCTTGTATTGTGAAGAAAGGGAGAAAAGTACTTCTTTCTCTGCCTTCTCTATCCTGTGCATAATTTTGTAAACCTCTTATCATGTCACCCCTCAACTATCATTTCTCCAAGCTAAAGAGCCCTAAACTTCTTTAACCTTTCTTCATAGAGAAGGTGTTCCATTCCCTTAATCATTTTAGTGGCCCTTTTCTGCACCTTTCCCAATACTAGAATATCTTTTTTGAGGTGCGGTGACCAGAACTGTACACAATATTCCAAATGAGGCCGCACCATAGATTTACACAGGGGCATGGTGATACTGACTGATTTGTTTTCAGTCCCCTTCCTAATAATCCCCAGCATAGTGTTGGCCTTTTTTATTGCAGTCGCACACTGAGTCGACATTTTCAGGGAGTTTATCTACCATGACTCCAAGATCTCTCTCCTGGTTAGTTACTGCCAGTTCAGACCCCATCAGGTGGCAGGAAGGTATACAGGTGGGGAGTCAATGGCAGTGAAGCCCAGCAACTTCCCCCACCTCAGGGTACACTGATGCCAGCCCTGCCCCAAGAAGTATAGGGTGAACACTCCCTCATAATCTGCATGTGCAACTCTGGATTTGTTCTTTAGTTTATATACATAAGGATGGCTAAACAGATTGGGGAATTAAATTAGGATATAGTTGTAGGAGTTTCATGCAACCCCTGTAACTTTCCCCCTTCTAGACTGTAGCATACTTTTGTGCAATGATAGGCATGTGATGACTGACTACATGTGAGCACTAGAATTCCCAGCCCCCCAATGGGGGCAAGAGATTCCCTGCCCCCCATCACTTGTCAACACTTAGAGCAATGATGGGAGAATTTGTTGAAAATGCAGTCTCGTGTACTTACCAGAACTGACAAAGAGTAGCTCTAGGAATCGCTGGGAAACTTCATGGTTTTACCATAGAGTTTCTGGTGATTCCTAGAGCTACCCTCTGTCACTTCCGGCAAGTATGTGAGACTGCATTTTTTAAAAAAAAATTCCTATGACCCTGCACCCACTGACCCTACTGCCAGTTGACACGCACTGCCTGGCGAGCATAGTGAGCAGAGTGGTGTCTTCCAGGTCTGAATGTACTCTCAAGCTCCGACACTGTGATGCACTTTCCCTCCTTTGCTGTAGACAGGTGTGGCAGGATAACTGGTTCTTCCTGGCATGAGAGGGATCAGCCACCTTCCTAGAACCCTCCTTCCCCTTCAGCCATATTCTGATTCATTTTCCCAAAATGTCGGGAGATGCATAAAGACAAAATAAGGTGTTTGCTCTCATCGTCATCCCAAAGGCATGGAACAATGTGCTTAACCACAAATGCAAAGCGTGCCAAAACATATCATAGTGATCTACAGGAGCAAAATAATTGGACCATGATAATGGTGGGGAGAGCAAGGCCAGTGACAGCACACCCTGTGGTGGAACTGCTGCAAGGGCCCAGGGTTTCCAGTGGGGCTCCCTGCTGCTGTCCCCCCACCCCCACCCCTCCCCTGGCACCTGTCTGCATCTGTGCTCCCAACTCCCCAGAGTCATTGAGGAAGGACATGTGGGTGGCATATAATGATAGCACTCCTAGTGGCAATGGCAGGTAGTGCAGGCAGCTGAGCATGGAGCGGGTGAGGGCTTGCAAGCAGGAAAAGGCTGTATGGGCAGGTGGGAGCATGCAGGTGTGGCGGGTGGAAAGGGGGCCCATGGGCATTATCTGCCCAGTGCCTCCCCAAACCTGGAACTGCCTGGGGGAGGGGATTATTGTTGCTGCATTAAGAAACTTGATTATCTAGGGTGTGCAGTATGTATTGGTACATCACGCTGCCCCCGTGGGATTTCTGCCCTATGGGAGGGCAGGTTTCAGCCTCACATCTGTGTTCCCAGATGCATGTTTTTCCGCTTCCCTTTAGGAAAGAATGGCTTTATGGTGGAGAAAGCAAGTGTTGGACTGTTTCCTGCCTGCAATTGTCCGGCTGCTGAGTATCTAGCCTGCTCTTGTCTGCATACCTTCTTGGCTATGCTGGGCTGGATCGGTATATCATTACATAGTGCGCTCTCATTGTGCTGTTCTAAGCTTTCACCTCCTAGATTGTCTTGTCCAACAATTGAATATCCAAAAACGGCGTGGACCCAGACTGAGAGTGAGCAAAACCGTATGTGGCATCAAGGTGGGTAAGATTAGGGTTGCCAAACTCCAGGTGGTGACTAGAGATCCCCTGGGAGTACAACTGATCTTTGCTCAACAGAGATCGGTTCGCCTGGAGAAAATGGTCGCTTCAGAAGGTAGACTCATCATACCCCATTGAAGTCCCTTCCCTTCCCATCCCCAAACCCCTCCCTCCTTAGGCTCCACCCCCAAAATCTCCAGGTATTTCCCAGGCTCTACCCCAAACCTCCAGGAGCTGTGGTGGCTCAAGTGGTTAAGACGCTGAACTGCAGGCTGTGGAAGGTCGGTAGTTCAGCAGTTCGAGACCCGAGTGTGCCGCATGATGGAGTGAGCTCCCGTCTCTAGTTCCAGTTCCTGCCAACCTAGCAGTTCGAAAGCAAGAAATTGCAAGTAGATAAATAGGTACCACTTCAGTGGGAAGGCAACAGCGTTCCGTGCGCCTTGGTGTTTAGTCATGCCGGCCACATGACCACGGAAATGTCTTCAGATAACGCTGGCTCTTCGGCTTGGAAACGGAGATGAGCGCCGCAACCCTAGAGGTGGATTTGACTGGCTTTCGAGCAAGGGAAACTTTACCTTTACTTACCCCAAATCTCCAGGTATTTTCCAAGCAGGAATTGGCAATACTAGGCAAGATCCTTCTGAGAGTGGATGTGTAGGGTTGCCAGGTGGACTTACCTGGCCAGTAGGGAGCTCCCGGCCCACTTCTGGGAGACTGGAAGTGGTTTTGGGCCACTTCTGGTAAAACTGGAAGTGCCCATTCCAATGTGCTAACATCACCCAGAAATGATGTAGGCTCATCGGGGACGTCTTGGGGCAATACCCTGGTATTTGGGCAAACTCTACAGTAAATTCAGCTGAAAAGGCATCATTTGGGGGTGGGATTTCCCATGGTGGTGGGGAAGCCTCCCCCCAAAGCGGGGGTTTCCCTGCCCTGGCTGGGGTCTGGCAACCCTATGTATGTGTGTTCCTTGCACCTTGTTAGATCTGTTCTCTCTGCAGAGCGCTTTCAGTCCACGTATCAATAACTGAACAGTCAAAGCTGTTGAGTCAGATCTCGTAGATCTGTTCCACTAACGGTTGTGCCTTCCTCCAGTGCAAGGTGTCTTTTCCTTCCTATTGCCAAAAGACGGTGTCCCCAGCGTCCCCAGATCCATGGAATCCAACCCATTGGATTATATTGGGGAGGGGGGAATCATTTGAAGCTGACACCCTTACTGTTGGATTGCCAACTCCGGGTTTAGGAAATCCCTGAAGATTTAGGGCTGGAGCTTGAGGAATAGTGGGGTTTGGGAAGGGAGGGAACTTACTGGTATATAATGCCATAGAGTCCACCCTCCAAAGCAGCCATTTCCTCCAAGGGAACTGATCTCTGCAGTTTGGAAATCAAGTTGTGATTTCAGGAGATCCCCAGGCCCCACCTGGAGGTTGGCAACGTTATCTTACAGTACAGTACAATCCTAAGAAGAGTTACACCCCTCTGAACCCATTTTCCCCCCACACACACAGAGGGGTGTAACTCGGCTTCAGATTTCACTGTTGGTGGAACGCAAACATCTGAGAAGCGTTTTATATTTTGTTATTATCCGGGGGTGTTTCAGCTGGGAGTTTCTATTTTCCATTGTTTCTTGGTTGTCAAATGCTGTTGCATTCTGGCCGAAAGCCAGCAATCATCTCAGTTTTGGGACCCAGCAGGGGATGATGAATGGTTAAAGGCTGCTGCAGAGCAGGCCAAGAAAACCCCACCCTTTCCCTTCTGCCGGTTCTCTACATATGCAAAAGAGGGCAATGTCTTGGCTGCGCGCGGGCTGCCGGGCTGTAAATGCGTTAATGAAGGGCTCCTGCTACAGTTTTCTTGTGCCTGTGCCAACAGCACAGATTCCTTAGCTACGGCTCTTACGCAAGTGAGCTCTTCGTGTAGCTTTCTTAAGGTGGCCAAGATATAAATAAAGCATCACACACCGTAATAATGCTTAAGCATTTGTAGGGTACTTTGGAGGCATTCAGTGTGCTTCTTGGGGGGGGGGGGGAGAGGAACACTGGAGACCCCAATAGGGAGGAGGACTCTAAGGTAAACCATAGCCCTGGCTCCCCCACTACATGACTCCAGAGTCATAAGAACACATGGAACAGCTTCGTACCAAATCAGACTACTGTTCTATCAATGTCAGCAGGGCTATTTTGGGGCAGGAACGGAGTTCCGGCTGGCTCCCAAGTTGGCCACACCTAGCAGGAACTCATTAGCATAATAGGCCACACCCAACAGCAGAAACTCATTAGGATTGGCTACATTAGGGGTGTGTGGCCTAACATGCAAAGGAGTTCCTGCTACAAAAAAAGGCCCTGGGTTTCGACAACAAACAAGGTCAACAGAAAAACAAGCAAAAGGTGGGTGTGGCTGGATAACCACACTTCTGCAGGGGTGTGGCCTAATATGCTAATGTGTTTCTGGTGTTGGGTGTGGCCTATTATGCTAATGAGTTCCTGCTGGGCTTTTTCTACAAAAAGAGCCCTGAATGTCAGTATTGTCTACTCTGACTGGCAACAGGGTCTTCAGACAGTTATTTCCCCTTTTAATTTGATCTTTTTAACCAGAGATTATCTATCTGATCTATCTGATCCTTTGACCAGAGATACCAAGAACTGAACCTGGAATCTTCTGTACCCAAAGCACAGAATAATGCATGTGCAGTTCCATCGTTGGGCTCAGGGAAATGGCGGGGGGGGGGGAAGGCAGGAGCCCATCCTCCCTGACACCATCCTCCCAACTCCAGTCTGGCTCCTGAGGACTTTACAAATGCTTTCGCCCCCATCTGCTGTGTGACTGTGAGGAAAACAACTTGGGTTCGAGGAACACAGATCCAACTCATTAAAAAAGCAACGCGTCCTTTGACCCTGAGCCATGGCCCCATGCCACACGTGCATTCCTATTATGTGTCTAGTGGGAGAGGTAGGAGATGGAAGCTGTAGCGGGAAAGGCTGGAAAGTGTGCCTTCATGCTGAGGTTCTGGTCTATTATGCATCTGGCCACTAGTTAAATTCTACACGCCGGGGAGGATACGATGCGACATTACAAAGCTATGGAATGTTCTCCTTTTTATGTGTTTGTTGAAATGGCAGTCCTCAAGTCAAAATCCGCAGCAAAAAATCAGTCCTCAAGTCAAAATCCGCAGCAAGTTAAACCGAAAAACCCAAAGCCTGTGGTGCTTGGGACACTTTCATATTTCAAGCCCTTGGTGATTAGGAAGCAGAAAAGGGGGGCGGGGAGGGAGCCTCAGAACCAAACAAGAGTAGATAACCCAGCCAGGTTGTGGTTTGGACACTCAAATAGCTGCTTGCTTTAATACGGCAAAGAAATGAATGCAGATATCTGACTATATAATTTTATTACTCCAAGTGCTCTCCTAATTAATTGCGTGTGCCTGTATGCACAGGTTGGAAAGGGTGGGCTTATAAATAATTTCCATCAGAAATCTCAAGGATAAACGTACACAGGGCAAAGAGAAGGCAACCCGAGGAATGCTTGTGAAGTCCAGATCTCTCTGGGTTATGTTTTCCCCAGGACTATTATTCCTGCCAATTCAGTATAGGAGCTGCGGTGGCTCAAGTTGTTAAGACGCTGAACTGCAGGCTGTGGAAGGTCAGTAGTTCAGCAGTTTCGAGACCCAAGTTGCTGCATGATGGAGTGAGCTCCCATCTCTAGTTCCAGCTCCTGCCAACCTAGCAGTTCGAAAGCAAGAAATTGCAAGTAGATAAATAGGTACCACTTCGGTGGGAAGGTAACAGCGTTCCGTGCGCCTTGGTGTTTAGTCATGCCGGCCACATGACCACGGAAACGTCTTCGGACAGCGCTGGCTCTTCGGCTTTGAAACGGAGATGAGCACCGCAACCCTAGAGTCGGATTCGACTGGCTTTCGAGCAAGGGAACCTTTACCTTTTACCAATAGATTTATTATTATTATTATTATTAACAACAGCAACAACAATTCAACAACAATTGGATTCACTGTATTTCTTATTCTAAATAAAACAATTTCTAGGAGTGCTGTAGTTGTGCATAATGAAATAATTACTGTAGAATTCAAAATAAATACAGTCAAATGTATATATGCTTTGTTGCTTAGGGATAGATGACTCAGGGGCCTTTATTCTGATAGATCATAGAATCACAAAATCATAGAGTTGGAAGGAACCTCCGGGGTCATCTAGTCCAACACCTTACACAATAAGATCCCTAGATCCTTTCTACACATACTACTGCCAAGACAAGTCTCCCCCATCCTATAATTATGCATTTGATTTTTCCTACCTAAATGCAGAACATTTGAAATTCATTTTGTTTGTTTTAGCCTAACTTTCCAGCATGTCAAGATCATCCTGTATCCTGACTCTGTCTTCTAACTTATTTGCTACCCCTCCCAATTTAGTGTCATCTGCAAATTTAATAAGCATTCCCTCTATCCCTTCATCCAAATCATTTATAAAGATGTTGAACAGAACAAGTCCTTGAAGCACTTCACTTGTCACTCCTCTCCAAGAGGATGAAGAACCACTAACAAGCACTCTTTGGGTGTGAACTGTCAACCAGTTACAGAGCCACCGAACAGTCATAGGATCCAAACCACATTTGACCAATTTGGCTTCACCTTCCTGCTATGTGTACTTACTTACCTATCTTTCTCACACTTTTGCCCTGCCCTTCTTCCAAGGATCACAAGGCAACATAAACGGTTCTCCGTCCCATATCCTCGCAATGACCCTATGAAGTAAGCTAGACTAAGAAAGTGTTACTGGCCCAAGGTCACCCAGTGACTTCAAGCACCAGTGGCGGATTCGAACTGGCTCCCTGAGTCCCAGTCCAACACTGTAGCCAGTGCCCTGTACTAGGTCACTTACATTTGTGGGTGTGGTTTCTTCAGATCCAAATTATTGTTGCAAGCTGTATGTATATCTACGGTTTTGCTTTGTGTTCCCTTTCCCAAAGCCCAGACAGCACAGCAGTTTTGAGCCATTCTTAAGTATCATGTGTGCATTTTCTTTGATCACTCATCATATACTGAAGTAACAAGATGGGCAAAACTACTGGCGGTTTTTTCTTTTTAAGTGCAGTGTTTAAAAAAACCTGCAAAGAAAAGCTGTACCTATCGTTACTAAAACATTTCAAGGCATATTTTCAATGGCTGTGATCTTCCCAGTTCTGAAATGTTCTAATTCAGTACATCAGCACCCATAAAACTGATCATGTTCCACACTGACAAACACCAGCAGTATAAAACCACAGATCCCAGTAATTATTTCACATCACATGCACAATAGCTGTTAATTGTGAAACAGGTTTTTTTTTGTCTCAGTGGTATCAGAACATATAATTACATTTAAGTACTATTATTTTAACTCAACCTTCCCACACGTGTGCGCTGGTGTCTGGACCCAAAGTTACTTTGATGCAGTAGGTGAAAAGTACACCAGCGTCTTCCTTTCAGATGACATGCACACTGCAAAGTAGTTGGTGTAGGTGGAGAGTTGAAAACTAGATTCACAGGTGGATCTGAAAATCTCATTTCTGCTGCCTCTTTGGGACATTTCCACCAACAAATAATATATGAACTTCATCACAAAGTTGTGGATACTTTTGGCATCCTTTGGGCATGGTTAGTTGGAGAGTTTTATATACATTCCCCCAGTGCATGAGTTCAGACATAGTCATAAACATTGTGCAATTAATTTCTTTTTAAGAAATGCTTACATGATTGGTCACAATAGCATTTCTTGAGAGTTCACTCTGTTGCCACAAATTAGCAGGTTGTGGCAATGGGCATTGCCAAATCTGATTAATGATAAGAGAATGTTACTGGTAGGAAGCATTTATATCATTAAGAGTATCTAATTTCTACTAATTCTTGATGTAGGTTGATAGCCATTGAGTTAGGAGCTCTATTTTTTGTCCAAAGTTATATGCTGGACTGAGGAAAGTCACAAGTGATGGTATTTTCTAGGGGTGTGCGGGGGGGGATTGTTTCCCCTCCCCCAAGATTCGGGTATAATAAAGCCATTTTTATTTTATTTTTTTGTATTCCTGAATATACCCAAATACCAATGCCGGTATTGTATTGGCACCCAAAAATATTCGGTATTCCCAAAAATATTCAGCTCCATTATATCCTATGGGGCCATTGTAGTCAATGGCAACAATCTTCTAACGAATAGTCAGTGGGCTGGGGAGGGGTTGAGGTAGAGGCACCAAATTTGCATTGTCTTATCATTGTTTGTAGATGTTTCTTTCGGTTCTTTGCCATTCCTTATAGAAAATATTGAGCAAAATTACCCTATGAATGCAACATTGTGCTGGATTTTAACATTCTTGTTTGGGCCACGATGGCCAAATTCTGGTGATAGAATTTTAATTGTGTTTCTTTGGGATGGGCTATGAATCATGAGAATCTAACACTTACAAGCTCAGGTGGGGTTGGAAGATTGCCGTTGGTCCATCAGTGGACCATTGGCCAAGTTATGATGGATTACACCTGCTGGTAACTCGGAATTTTACCAAAATGCTAGATGAGGCAACCCTTGTTCTGATCCATCACCAGGTTGGATCCAACCAACATTTCCAGTTGTGAAACAGAGCAGGATGGCCACAACAAAGGCTGGGCTCAGGATCATCATGGCACCCGCATGGACCAAAGCCATGTGAGATGGGGGTTCTAATAAGGAGAACCAGAAAAGGCTGGCTGGATCCAACCCATTTCCCCTTTAAAAAATACCAGGAGTGTGCATACAAAGGATCACTCAGCACAGATTAATCATGCCTTTGTTGTTAATAAATCCAGAGTACATATTCCATATTGTAAATTTAAGAGGAGAAGAGATTGGATTTATACCCCACCCTTCACTCGGAGTCTCAGAGCGGCTTACAAACTCCTTTCCCTTCCCCTCCCCACAACAGACACTCTGTGAGGTAGGCGGGGCTGAGAGAGCTCTTTCCAGAACTGTCCTTGAGAGAACAGATCTGACAGAACTATGGCTTGCTTAAGGTCATCCAGCAGCTGCAAGTGGAGGAGTGGGGAATCAAACCAGGTTCTTCCAGATTAGAGTCCACACACTTAACCACTATGCCAAATAGATCACTAGGCCGGACAGATCCTATTTGTTAAACTAATCCCCACTCTGATGCAGAGAGTACCAGCAAATATATATTTTTTAAATTCCCATAATTACTACATTGTCTGCAACTTCCCCCACCCCCAAATAAGTATGATAATACCCATACTTTGTGTCACACTATCCTAGAAGCTATTTAAGCCTCTAGTCCTCCTGTTTCTTCCCCTTGACGTCGCCGATTATGGATGACTGTCCGGTTGAAAGTAATTATGGTAGAAATGGGATTTTGAAAAGGCGCCAGCTGGAATTCTGACTATATTTTTCTTGCCTTCTGTTTTGAGTATATTTGTATGTGTGTATAATGATACTATGACACATAATTACACTTAAGTACTATTATTTTAACTCAGCCTACCCAAATGTATATACTGGTGTCTGGCCCCCAGTATTATTTTGACGTGCGGTTAGTGAAATGCTAACCCCAGCCACTTCCTTTCAAACCACACGCACAGTGCCGAGCGATGGGTGGAGGTGGGGGGAAAGAAATAGCAAGGTACTCATTAAAATGTGGGACTCTCAGAGCTTAAATATTTAATACAAATGGAGTGGCAAACGCAGCAGAGACATCACCGGGTAGCTAACAAGTTCTAGTTAATATGGGCGAATGGAAATCTATATGAATTACTGTTGCACAGATCAGAATGCCGAACTTTTTTGCAAGAAAGAGTGGAACGTGGTGATTTGAGTTACGCAAGCCAGTTTCCGCTGGAAAGAAAACAATGAGGATTATGTTGACTCCTGTGTGCAAGCGGGGGGGGGGGGGGGGGCAACAGATGGATGGGAAATGGAACGCACTGTCTCTCTCACCTGCCTCTGCCATCGCTCTTCTGCCGGATCCAAAGCTGCTTAAGCCTCTTGTGGGTTTAATTGACTTGGAAAGCTTGCTTCTTCCTGGGGAGGCTCGTTAGAGAAGATGGCACAAGCCTGGGCTTCTGTTGCAGGCGGCAGTTCTTCCCTTACCCATCTCACAGACTATATCCCTTGACTTGTTTCCGGTGGCATTGTTCCGGAGTAAGGAGTTGCAGGACAGCAGCTGAAAGGAGCACTGTTATACTCCCCCCCCCAAAAAAAACCCCTTCATCTCTTAGCCTTTACTGGTACAGAACTATATTTGAGAATGAAAGTCTTTACCCTTTGCTTTGGGCTACGGTTGGTCATTGACAACAGAGACCTGGAGCGCAGGCTTGTTAAAACACGTGTGTTGCCTCCAGAACTGAATCAAATGGGATGTTGCCGGGATCACGGGACAAACTGTCTACACTGTACGGACCGTTCCCACTAGAGATGCCCACCGCCAGGTGGGACCTGGGGATCCCCTGGAATTACAGCTCATCTCCAGAGACCAGTTCTCCTAGAACAAATGGCTGTTTTGGAGGGTGGACTCTATGGCACTGTACCCCACTGAGGTCCCTCTCCTCCCCAGGCTCCATCCCCAAATCTCCAGGAGTTTCCCAGCCTAGACCTGGCAACCCTATTCCGTCCCCTGCCAGTGGCCGGGGGGGGGGGCAATGGCAACCCTACTTCCCTCCCATCCATAATGTCTGTATCCTGAGACCATTCTCTTTACTCTGTATCCTAGGGATGCCAGGTGCCATAATGATATCACCCAGAAGTGACATCATTGCAGGGGGCAAGTCATGCAAGGGACGCTGTACTATTTGGCCAACGACTCTATGGTCACCATAGAGTTTTTAGCCAAATGCTAGAGCGCCCCCCGCGTGACATGACCAATGTGATGACATCACCTCCGGGTGACGACATTGTGCCAGGCACAGTGGGGCTCTTCAGGGGCAGGAAGCTGGCTGGCGGCGGATTGGGGAAAACCCACCCCCATTGGGGGGATGGCAACCCTACTGCATCCTGATGCCATTCTGATGTGCATTTTCTTGCTGCTACACCACATTAGTAGAAAGGCTCTTCAGCCTCCCGATGGGACCTGTCGATCCTCCAGACTACAGGGTTCAGTTCCCCTGGAGGAAATGGCAACGTTGGAGGACGGACTCTCTGGCATTCTGCCCTTCTGAGGTCCCTCCCCTCCCTGGGCTCCACCCTCAAATCTTCAGGAGTTTCCCAACCTGGATCTGGCAACCCTAGTCGATACCTTTTGGCAGGGCTTTTTTTTGTAGAAAAAGTCCAACAGGAACTCATTAGCATGATAGGCCACACCCAGCAGCAGAAACTCATTAGCATATTAGGCCACACCCCCTGACTGCACGACTCATTAGCATATTAGGCCACATTCCCATGTTACCAGGAGTGTGGTCATCCAGCCACACCCACCTTTGGCTTCTTATTCTGTTTAGCTTGTTTGTTGTCAAAACCAGGGCTTTCTTTGTTGCAGGAACTCCTTTGCATGTTAGGCCACACACTCCTAATGTAGCCAATCCTAATGAGTTCCTGCTGTTGGGTGTGGCCTATTATGTTAATGAGTTCCTGCTGGGTGTGGCCAACTTGGGAGCCAGCCGGAACTCCATTTCTGTGCGTTCCTGCCCAAATATAGCCCTGCCTTTCGGGGGGACAGTTGCTGCACACGGCAATGAAATCTGGGTTGGGACAATCCCGGCTAGCTATTAGTGAATGAGTTTCCGAGGTGGTGCAGCCGTGTTTTTTTGGAACAGCCTAGTTTCCATGCTGTTACAGGTGGCGTTTGAGCCAAGCCCAGATCTGTTTGAGAAGGGAAAAGAATAATATACTTTTCCTCCCTCCCTGTGCTCCTAATTGGTGATATAACAGAAAGCAATCAGAGCCACTCAACTTCTTAATGGCAAGACTGACAGGTTATTTAAAATGATGAACTATGAGAATTCTCTTTACTGCAGAAATACATGCTGTTCTTTTTTTCCTTTTCTCTCCCTCCCCATCTCTTTGTGGGGGGCGCGGTGGGGGGGAGACAAGCTTCTTACAGTAGGATACCTGCTGGTGCTGATCTCACCTTTGTGACTATCTTTATATTAAATTTTTTAGCTATGGCTGCCGCTGTAATTTCACACTTTAATGAGTTCCTCGCCACTGTACCTTTTTAATAACGAGCACGGCCGGGGATATGCAATTTAACAGGAGTGGCAGGTTCTGTGGTTCTAGTTACCAAGGGTCAAGCTACAGTTTGCTAAACAGATAACAGGTTCCCCCCCGCCCCCTATTAGTGTTTAGTTGTACTGACTTCTTTTCTTTTTTTAAAAAAGCATCTTAGAACTGATCCATAAAGCTAACTGTAGCAGCAGATGCTGTAAGAACACAGGAATTGCCCATCTGGGTCTGATCAAGTCCAGGAATCTGTTTCCAATAATTGCCTGCCAGATGTTTTTTGGGGGGAAGCTCATGGGGAGGTTATGATTGGGGTGGACGTCTCCTGTTCTTTGCATTCAGCATCTGGTATTCAGATACTGCCTCTGGATCAAGAGACTGGAACACCTTCCTTAACAGAAAAGACAAGAGAATTTAGGGCATGAAATAAGAGGGAAGTGACTCAAGGGAGAGATCATAGAAGTTTATAGAACTATGCAGAGAAAGCAGATAGAACCTTTCCCTCCCCCCTAAACCGTAGAATTTGGGGTCACCAATGAACTTGATGGATAGCAGATTCAGGACAGGCAAAAATAATTAATTGTTTTCGTACAACACATGACTCACATGGATGTTGTAATAGTAACTCACTTTTAAACGGGGTCTACACAGATGCATGGAGGGTAGGTCTAATAGGGGAGGGGCACTGGCTCAGTGGCAGAGCATCTGGTTGGCATGGAGAAGGTCTCAGTTTCAATCTCCAGTGTCTCCAATTAAAAGGACCCGGTAGTAGGTCACATGAAAGACCTCAGCCAGAGACCCTGGAGAGCAGCTGGCAGTCTGAGTGACAGTACTGGCCTTGATGGACTAGATGATCCTGGAGGTCCCTCCCAACTCTATGATTCTATGAGAGACCAATAGTCTGATGTGTAAGCTTCATATGTATAAAGATCATAAGGGCTAAATAAAGCCTCCGTGTAAGTGGTGAGAAACCTCTGAACACCACTTTTCAAGAACAGCACCTTTCCAGTAGTGGCAGCAGAAGGCCTTCATGACCTCCTTGTAGCCTATCCAGGGGCATCTAGTTGCCCAGATGGCATTTGGTGTTAACCAGTGAGGGCTCTTGTTATATTCTGAGATTCTGTTTAGCTATGGTATCCAATCGTCGTTGATAACCCTGCCCTATATTTTAAAGCCTCCTTTTTCAAGACCATCCAAGTTCACCACATTTTGTGACTGAAATCGCCATAAATCGGTTCTGCATTGCATGAAGAAGCACTTTGTCTTCTGAGCTCTGAACCTACGTAGCTGCCATCTGCTTCAGTGAATGACCCCGAGTCCTAATTATAAGAGCTGGAACAAAATCCTCTCTGTGGGTGTGTGCTGTAAGAAAGACCAGAAGACACATTGTGCTTGCCACAGGGATGCCACTGAAAGCAACCTCCACATTATATCTGATTCCCATGGGATGCTTCCAATTTCTTCTCTGCTAGCACTTGTCCCAAAACATGCTGCTGTGATCCAAATCAGCCATGTCCAAGGAATGGAACTGTATTCATATCCTGTTCCTTCTTTTTCTCATGGCGTATCTTAGATTTTTATTGTTTTTTTTTTAATGGATTGGAGATGCATTTGGAAACATGCTATCATTATGGAAATACTGTCAAGATATTGGTTGCACCACCTATTTATATGCATATACAATATGTGGCCGAATGGGCACCATGCACACATCCATAAAAATGAAGTGTATAGAAATTCTTGGTGGATCCTGGGAAGAACGTAGCATTGAATACATGGCACAGCTGAAGACATTGGAAGACAAATAGGGAGTGGAATGAGGAAAATCTGCTCATTGCATTATGGATCGGGGTGGGTGGGAAGGAAGGAAGGCTAAGGAGACCACTCCAGAGTTTGACCAAAGCTGTTTCAGAGAGCAGAGGACCTAGGTTGGCAAAAAGATAGGATTGGAGGAGGGCAGTGAAGATAGGAGAACGTTGATTCCCATAAGCTGATACCCTGGATGTCTTTTTGGTGTTTAAGGTGCTATTGGACTCACATCTTGCTTTTCAACTGCATGGTTACCCATAGGGATCCCAAGTCCCACTGGGGGGCGGGGAAACCCCTGCCCCAGAGGCCCATTCCCCGGTGCCACCAGATCGGCCCCAGGGGGAACTCCTCCCCGACGTGTGCGTCACCCGGAAGTGATGGGAGGACGCTGGGCACGCTGGGGGTGGGGCCACGGCCATACAAAGGAAAACTCTATGGTTTTCCCTTGTATGGCCGTGGCCCCGCCCCCAGTGTGCCCGGCGTCCTCCCGTCACTTTCGGGTGACGTGCGTGTGCACCACACCAGACGCCGGCCGGGAGCCCCCCACTCCCAGCGAAGATCAACTTGGCAACCCTAGTTACCCACCTGAAGCAACAAAGGTAGAACTCCTTAAAAGAAGCTCTGTGAGGAATGGTTAAAGGGACTGGATAAGTTTAACCCCAAAAGCTGAAGTGCCATCGCATGAAAGGGGAGAAACACATGTTCTCTGCTCTTCCAGAGAGCAAGACTAGATCGTTACATAAAGGAGGGTAGACGCTGGGTGAACATTGACACCATGGAACCAGTTAGTGGGAAATAGGGTCACCAGCTCTGGGTTGGGAAATACCTGGAGTTTTTTGGAAGGCGGAGTCTGTAGAGGCTGGGGCTTGGGGAGGGGAGGGACCTCAGCAGGGTACAATGGCATAAAGCCCACCCTCCAAAGCAGCCATTTTCTCCCAGGAAACTGATCTCTGTAGTCTGGAGATAGTAGCATAAGCAGGAAGTCTCCTGTCAACCCTGGTGGGAAAGTAGGGGATAGCTTCTCTCTCACTGGAGATCTTCAAGCAGAGGCTCAGCTGCCATCCGTTGGAAACACTTTCACTTTGGATAGACTGAGGAGTGGGTTGAACGAGATGGCCCCTGAGGCCTCTTCCAGCTCCACATTACCTTTGCGAGACTGATGCTGATAGCGGAGGAGCCAGGCACACAGGCATGAATTGAAAGTATGTGAGGATAGCGTTAGTTTACTGTCTGGATGAATTACAGTTTCTGTCCGGAGACGAAACACTCTAGGCAGTTTCCACATCAGACTATACACCGGCGTCTTGTCGAGAGACTATCTTTTGCCTTTCCTCCCCCTTGTCCCATGCATAAATCTGGCATGACTCTGCGTGCAGTGAAAGTGGAATTCCCACCTACTCCCTTGGGAGTGCCACCAGATGCTTTCTGATTTTTTTCCTTTGGCAATCTGGGGAGTGCAGAACAAGAGGCCACATGCTCGAATTGGTCTGTTGGGTATTTCTTCTCTCCCCCCCCCTTCCCATGGCCTGCTTTGAGAGTTTGTTTGTTTGTTTCCCCAGGGTGTAAATATGAATTAAAACAGAAACTGATAAGGCCGGTATGCAGCTCATTGTGTGGGCAAGGTGGGTGGGGATGGAAGCCGGTCCCGGATTCTTTCGCGAGCCTCTCCTGTCTCTGGAGCCCAGTTAGCCGAGATTGTGTCTGACATCGACTCGGAGCAAGACCACGGAAATCAATTTCTCAGCACTTGCTCTGTGCAGAAGCCAGATTAATTTTTAGCTGAATTGATTCTTAAAATGCTACAGTGAGGTTAATTTGACATCTCGCACAGATGATTGGTGCATCCAGATTTCAAAGTTCTAAGTGGCTGGTGGTCTTTGGGGGGAGGGAAGGAGGGAGGCAGTTCGGCTCACCAGCTCTTCTGCTCTGGCCGTGGACCTCCTGCCCTCCGCCCTCTGCCTCCACCGCCGCTCTGTAGGTTAGCAGAGGAAGAATGAGGGGGTAAGGTTGCCTTTCATGGTTGACACTGGAATAGACAGTGCTGTCAAAGCAACGTTGTTCCCTCCTGTTCCTGCCTTCCTCATGCTCCTGCCCTCCTCCTTCTCTTAGGGCTGCCAACCTCCAGGTGGTGGCTGGAGAGTTCGTCGAATGACAGAGATCAGTTCACCTGGAGAAAATGTCCATTTTGGAAGGTAGAGCCTATGGCATTATATCCTTCCCCTCCCCAAGCCCCATCCCCCTCAGGTTCCACCCCCAAAATCTACAGGTATTTCCCAACCTGGAGCTTGGTAGCCCTATCTCATCCCTAGAGGAGGTCCTTACTTAAGCACTCTAAGGGTGCGTTCAGATGGGGCATTTGCAACGGTATAGGTGTCGGTTGGAATCGGTGGACTTACCGGTGTTCACACGGTGAACATCTGCCTTCCGTCTCTAACCGTTGCAAAGAGCTTTAAACCGTTGTATTCTGCCACTAGGTCCCCAAGTGGTGGTATCCTGAGTGCAACAGTTGTTACCGCTTTACCCCCCATCTGATCGCTCTCCAACGTTGTAGAGCCACTTCCGTTCGGAAGCCCGAAGCTTCCGCTTTTCGCCCGCCATTTTTTTTAGGTCGGCGATATGCGCTTGGGCGAAGCTGCGCCCCGGCGTTTGTTTAAAAAAAAAGAAAAGAAAAGGTCCTTAGTTTAACTTTTAGAGGAGTCCGGGACCTCAGGGAGGCCACTTTGCTCTTTTAACTTTAAAGGTGAGTCCTTACCTTTAAACTTTAAATGTAAGACGGGGTGTTTTGTGCATGTGTGAAGATCGCCATTCTGTGGATGGCTGCCTATGCACATGCGCAAACGGTGTTCTTAAAAAAAAAACGCCGATGCCCGCTGTGTGTGAACGGGCATACAGCGATGGGCTCCGCAGACAGGAGGTAAGTGTGATCGCGTTTCAGCCGGCATAAACTGCACCGGTTCCAACCGGTACAGTTTATGCTGGCTGAAATGCCCTGGCTGAACGCACCCTAAATCAGGCATCATCATTATGGACTGTCTCCTGGACTGTACGGACAGCCTTTCTGGTTCCAAGTGTCAGCCTTTTAGCCTTAGAAGGACCTGGTTAGTGCTCACTAGAGTTGCCAGTGGACAATGGCAACCCACCAGGGCACTTTGGGGGTGTGGTGATGAGCTTTCTTGACAATGCACAATGTCACTTGTGAAAAACCACAAGGGACGTCATCGCGCTGGGATGAATCCTAAAGTGCTGCCGCCGCACAATGAGGTCACTTCTGGAAGAGAGAGAATGAATGCTGAGGAGCCCCTTGAATTCCTCCCCTGCTGGCCTGTTAGTGGGGAAAGATCGTGGCCAGGAGGTCTTCCTGCTGTAATGGGAAACCTGGTCATCATAGTATTCACACTGTTGCAGGCGAATCATTCCAAACCTGAGCTGGCCAATCCAAAAAGATGACCTCTTTTCTGCCAGCCATCCTTCTCGTTGCTCCACAGGCTGACTTCTGTGGTATTCCTATTACCAGAAAAAAATTCTCCATTCCCTGAGGAGAAAAACCCCTAATTCCTCTCATTCAACCTCTGTAGGACTCCCCTCCCTTCAGAGGACATTGTTTTCAGACCTGGGCCCACTGTGAAAGGAGAAGAAACAGGGCACAATCTCAGGATGAATAAAATGTTTTAAAAAGGCTTACACAAGGGTTTTTATCTGTTTGGTTGGTCGGTTGGTTGGTTGGTTGTTTTTTGTCAGTTCCTGGGTAGTGGAGGGACAAACACATAGAATATGATTCTGAACTGAAACGGCTTACCGGCTTCATGTTCCTTTCCACAAGTATTGAAAATAAGCTCCCTTTTCCAGCAACCGTTGCAGACACATTCACATTATTGTGAACCTGTTCCGCTCAATGCCGTTTTCTTTCTTTGCCCTCACAATCCTTGTGGATTACTTGGTTTCTCAGTGGCATCACAATGCTGTGTCATTTATTTAATTACTTCATTTATCTTCCACTTTTCTTGTCAATGGGGAGCCAAAGTGGCTCACGACGTTCTACCCCTTCTCCATTCGATCCTTATAACAACTCTGTGAGGTATGTTAGAATGTGAGTGTGTGACTGGATCAAAGTCACCCAGCAAAGAAGGAGAAGGAGAAGGAAAGGAGGAGGAGGAGATTGGATCTATAGCCCACCCTTCACTTGGAGTCTCAGAGCAGTTTACCAACTCCTTTCCCTTCCCTTCCCTTCCCCACAACAGACACCCTATGAGGTAGGTGGGGCTGAGAGAGCCCTGAGAGAACTGCTCTTTCAAGGACAGCTCTGACAGAACTATGGCTTGGCCTAGGCCGTCCAGCCAGGTGCAAGTGGAGGAGTGAGGAATCAACCCCGGTTCTTCCAGATTAGAGTCCACGCACTTAACCACTACACCAAACTGGCAAGCGTCCATGGCAGAGTGGGGATTTGGACCTGGGCCTCCCAATCCCAATCTGACTCTCTAACCACTACATCATGCTAGCTTTTGTATGTAAGGATGTCATGGATGTTGGTAGACCTGATCGCATAGGTTACCACAGCTGTGAGCATATGAGGGACTGAGAAGTCGGTAGTAGGTCTCTGAAGGTAGAGAACCGCGACACTAAGGAGACAATCGGAAGGACATCTACTTGAAAGTAAATCCCATTTTATTCAATGGGTCTTACTTCCAGGAGAGCGTTGTTAGGATTGCAGCCTAAGCATGTGCGTACTGTATATGGTTATTGCCAGGGCTCTTTTTGTAGAAAAAGCCCAGCAGGAACTCATTAGCATAATAGGCCACACCCAACAGCAGGAACTCTTTAGCTTATTGGGCCACACCCCTGACAGCACAGCTCATTAGCACATTAGGCCACACCCACATGTTACCAGACGTGTGGTTATCCGGCCAAACCCATCTTTTGCTTGTTATTCTGTTTACCTTGTTTGTTGTCAAAACCCAGGGCCTTTTTTTGTAGCAGGAACTCCTTTGCATGTTAGGCCACACACCCCTAATGTAGCCAATCCTAATGAGTTCCT
>NW_015169820.1:271885-280907 GCF_001447785.1 Gekko japonicus | reverse complement strand
TTCCTGCCCAAAAATAGCCCTGGTTATTGTTTTTCCTCAATCTATCAGCCTGTTTCAGATGGATTATTGTAGCATAAACTTCTACAGACAAATGCCTGTTTCATAGTCTGGAATGGATGTGCAGATAAAGCACAAGATCCAGCAGAGTTCCCAGTGCAGCTAATAAGACAGTGGTGGTAGTAGTAGTAGTAGTAGTAGTAGTAGTAGTAGTAGTAGTAGTAGTTGTTGTTGTTGTTGTTGTTGTTGTTGTTTGCTTTTGTTTTTTTAACAATACTAATTCTTTCCTAGGCTGGCAGCTAGGTATTGGTGCTGATAGCGTAGATATTGTAGGCAGGTTCTCTCACCTCTGTCCCTCCGTTTCATTCAGATAATTCCAAGGGGCACCCTCAGTTTTTAGCAGGATGAAATTCTGCCACTGCTAATTACTCCGGTTGCCATTTCCCAGCCTGATAAGTGACAAATCAAACCTGAGCCTCCGGGAGTGCTGAAAGCCCTTTGACAAGCCCCCAGTGACAAGAACCCGACGCTCCGCAAAGGGAGCTATGCATGTTAAACGAAGCCTTGCCTTACAACTTGGTTAGAAGCAAGTGGAGACCTGCCGAATAGCTTCACGGCAATTTTTATTTAGTGTTTTGCATTTTTTTTTTAGCAATTTTGTTTTCAGATAGGTAAGGGGGAAAGCTGTTCACAAGTAGACTAATAGGCATATTCGGCTGACAGTTTCTTTCGTCATGTTTGCAGCCTCTCTAGAATCATGATTCCAGGAATTGGGGCGTTTTAGTGGAGATTTCTGCTTGTAGGTGTGTGTGTTTTTTTAATGTACTTTGGCTGTTGAGTGTTTTGCAAAACAAACAAATGATTCCAAGGCGACAAAAAATAAAGGTGTGAAAGATAAAGAATTCCGATCTATCCCCAGATGACGTAGATAATTCCCCCTGGAGAAAACAGCAGCTTCAGAGGGCAAACGATGGCATTTTATACCAACAAGGTCCCTTCCCTCCACAAGCCCCACCCTCCTCTGTCTCCACCCCTGAATCTCGAGGTATTTCCCAACCCCGAGTTGGCAACCCTACAGGTGTCAGAGAAGAAGAAAAAGAACAGGAAGAGGGAGGAGGAGGAGGAGGAGGAGATTCGATTTATACCCCAACCTTCATTACCTGAAGGAGTCTCAAAGCAGTTTACAAACTCCTTTCCCTTCCCCTCCCCACAACAGACACCCTTTGAGGTAGCTGGGGCTGAGAGAGCTTTGAGAGAACTGCTCGTGAGAGAACAGCCCTTATCAGAACTATGGCTTGCCCAAGGTCATCCAGCATGTGCAAGTGGAGGAGTGGGGAATCAAACCTGGTTCTCCCAGATTAGCATCCATGCACTTAACCACTGCACCAAACCACTACACCAGAAGGCTGCAGTACCCCATCCCAGCTGACCCACAAGCCAGTCTTTCTTCCCAGGCATCACTAGGGATCTCCTGGAATTACAAGTGATCTCCAAGCAGAATAGATCAGATCACCTGGGGAAAATGGCCACTTTGGAAGGTGGGGTTTATGGCATTATACCCTGATGAGATCCCTCCCCTCCCTAAACCCCACCCTCCGCAGGCTCCACACCGCAAATCTTCAGGAATTTCCCAACCTAGAGCTGGCGACCTTAGGCCTCACAGTTTCTCTTGCGCTACTTTGTCTGACCGGCAATTGGACAAGGCCTTTATACTCCCCATCGCTGCCTCCGGTTGAATGTTTTGTGTCCTCAGATCTGAATTCCAAGGCACATCACACTTCGGGTGAACCAGGCGCAAAGCCTCACAATGCAAAGCCCGACAAGACGCTTTTGTTTTTTCTTCTCCTACATCATGCTCTTTGCTGCGGCTGATTGGGGTGCGTGGGGAGGGGGAGCTGCTGCCAAAGTGGAACAGGGTCACATTACATTGTTTGTTTGTGTATGTGCACCCATGTGAATACATAGTGCATGTGTGAGAAACTAGTAGCTCGTGAAGGGATAAGAAACAGTGGTGGTTGGAAGTGCATCATTCCCTCAGCACGCTTATGTGCTCTATGGAATGGCATGTGGCATTGGCTATCAGATTGCCTGTGCGGGTATAGATTCGCTGTTGTGGGAGAAAAAGAGTGGCTTCAGGTTTGGGGTTAAAAGATGTAGGTGGCTCAACAGTATCCCATGCAATGGTCACCTCTAGATTTGATTACGGTGACTTGCTCTATGCTGGCCTACCCTTGAGACTGATCCGGAAATGCCAACTGGTCCAGAATGTGGTGGCGCGGGTCCTGACGGGAACACCGTGGACAGCACATATCCAACCTGTGTTGCATCGACATCTTATTTTGGGGTTCGGGGATTTTAAATCGTCCTCCATATTTGTCATTGGATTTGCAAATAAGGAACTAGGAAATGTGAATAAGGACATGGGCATTGGGAAACTTGGTTTTGCCCAGTCTTAGAAGCGTGATTCTTCGCCGGGAGCGGGGGGCTCCCGGCCAGCGTCAGGTGTTTGTGTGCGCGCGTCACCCGGAAATGACACAGGCACGCTGGGCATGCTGGGGGCGGGGCCATGGCCATACAAGGGAAAACCATAGGGTTTTCCCTTGTATGGCCGTGGCCCCGCCCCCAGCGTGCCTGTGTCACTTCCAGGTGACGCACATGCCAGGGCGGAGTTCCCCCGGGGCCCGATTCCACGGCGGCGGAAATCGGGCCTCCGAAGCGGGGGTTTACCCGCCACCCGCCCCCACTTGGCAGCCCTAAGCGTGATGCCAAGTGCACTAAATAAATCTCCCAAGAAGTATATTGCTAAAAATTGGGGTAAATTTACATTTATTCAAGTTAGGGTTGCCAGGTCCTTTTCTTCTGCTGGCGGGGGGGGGAGGGAGCTTCCTGGGAGTAGGGGGTGGGGCATCACCCACACAGTGTTCCCGGCATGATGACATCGCACAGAAGTGACCTCATCATGCCCGGGACATCACGCAGCAACGCTCTGGTATTTTGGACAAAACTATATGTCTGTGGCTGTTCGGGGGGGGGGGTTTCCCCCTGCCGGCCAAATGTCTGGCAGCGACCCAGAGCCCATGAAATTGGGGGATCCCCCACTCCCACCTGGGGGCTGGCAACCCTAATTCCAGTTTGGTGTAGTGGTTAAGTGTGTGGACTCTAATCTGGGAGAACCGGGTTTGATTCCCCACTCCTCCACTTGCACCTGCGGATGTGACCTTGGGTCAGTCACAAGCTCTGGCACAGCTGTCCTTGAAAAAGAGCAGTTTCTGTCAGAGTTCTCTCAGCCCCACCCACCTCACAGGGTGTCTGTTGTGGGGAGGGGGAGGAGTTTGTAAGCCGCTATGAGACTCCAAGTGCGGGGCAGGGTATAAATCCAATCTCTTCTTCTTCTTCTAATTCAAGTAGATCCAATTCACATTCAGCTTGCAGTCAAATGAAGAGAAAGAAGCCTAATCTACAGAACACTTCCCCTATCACAAAAGGCCCGCTTGTCTGGCATCGTCTGTGTGGGAGTATGAAGGCATTGCCTCCGCAGGAGTGACCCGGAGAGACATGTGTCTCCATGGAAGCTCATGTGAAGAAAGTGGGAGGACAAAGGGAGAGAGAGGAGGGATCACAGGCCAGCTCCGGGGCTAAGACAAAGAGAGACATCCCATTCAAGGAGATAACACCTATACACATTTAGAGTGACAAAGCACCCCCCCCCCCCAATGTTCAGGTATGCTGAGTCATTCACTCCAACAGTGAGAACCAACCAACCCCCTTCATACTTCACCCTTATCCTTGAGGCAGGGCTTAGTTGCCTGGTCTGTTCTTGGGGTCCAGATTAAATTTCCTGTTGGGGGGGGGGGGAGATGTCCATAAAATGAATCTGTTTGCTGTGGATGTTTTCTGCAAGGGATTAGGATGGAGTTCTGCCTAGCTCTCAGTATTTACCAGCTTAAATCCTAATGTTCGTGTTTTCCAACTCCTGAGAGAACATGCAGCTTTCATGATGTTTTCCTTTTTAATGCTTAATTGCAGGGGAATAAGACTTCAGGTGCAAAGATTTGAATAAAACAGGAAGGTGATTAACATACTGTGAAATGTCTGGAGTCTGTAACAAGTCTACCTATAGTGTAGCATTCAGATAAACCCCGCTCGGTGAAAACAAAAGAATGTGCATTTTGACTGGCTCATCATAGGAACCGAAAATTAGCCATCGTTAACAGCCACTTTCAGAGCTATGAAGAATGTCTGTTTGTTTGTTTATTGTTAGGGGAGCTTGGTTTGTTCTAGTATAGCCCCCCCCCCCCATCTATCTGGGAAAGAAAAAAGATTCACTCAAGGCTTTTTGCTAACAAAGCAGGCAGTTTTATTAAGAATAATCATTCTGAGGCAAGCAATAACAGATCATGCTAGTATACTGAACAATATTCAAAGTTATTCGGACAAAAGATCAGGGTCTAGAATTCCAGAAGAAAGTTCACCAATTCCATTCTTGGACATAATACACTTTTAAACTCCTTTCAGAGTACACTCTGCATTCCTTCTAAGGAGAAAAGGAAAATAAGCCCTTTACACATTTTTTATGGGAGATAAGGATAGAACAGACCCTTGACTGAGAAAAGGTTGCTTAGCGATCAGCAGGTCAAAGAACAGAATTTGTGTAGGGTGGGAGTAACGATGCCATTCTCCAGTTGGGGACAGGGGATCCCCCAATTTTCAGGCCTCTTCCTTGCTGCCAGCCCCAAAACACAACATAATGACATCACACGGAAGTGATGTAATCATGCCAGCATTGCTGCACAACATTGCCAATGTGATGATATCACTTCAACATAAAATAATTACATCTTGGGCATGTTACATGCTCTCCCCCATGCCTGGAAAGTCCCTTCCCCACCGCTGGGTCAATCTGACCTGGGAACCCTAGGTGGAAGGAAGGAGAGAAACATCCTAAAATATAGCAGATCCACTTTAGGCTCACTAATCGAAACCATTGCAAGAATATTAAATCTTTGCTTAACTCCTAATGGTGGGAGAAAAAAACATTTAAAAGTATTTATTTACAGTCCACCTTTCTCACAGGGAATCAAGGCAGAGAACGTTGTGGAAAACTGAACTGAAGGAATCCTCAATTGTACCACTTTAGGTAGTAGGCGGGGGTCGTTTCGTAGAAAAAGAGCTAGGGGGACTCATTAGCATATGCCACACACCCTGACATCACCGGAAGTGTGTCATAAGGCCACACCCCGACATCACTGGAAGTGTGTCATAAGGCCACACACCCTGCCCCCAATGGTCCCGGCCGCCACCGCCGGCCTTGCAGCTCCACTACCAAGCCCCATAAGGGGCCCGGCGGTGGACCTGCAAGACCGGCGGGAGTGCAAGGAAGCCCTGCGAAGGCCCTCCCTGGCCCCAGGCAGGCAGGGGTGGGGAGAGGCAGGGAGGAAGCAACTTACTCTCCCTCTTCTCCTGCCGCCTCCTGGCTGAATGAGGGCCGGAAGCGGGGCGGCCGGAAGCAGGGGGCGGGGCTTCGTCATGTGCCCCACCCCCGTACCTCACCCGGAGGAACTGCGATCCCCCACGATTCCCCCTGAAATGACCTCTGGTAGTAGGTGGAGATAGTATTACTGAATGTCCTCCTGCATTACTTAAAAATCTCCGTTATGTTCTATTTTTTTTAATCTGGCATATTTTATTCCATCCTTTCAACAAGGAACTCAGACCAAGGTATGACTAATCCCTTCCATCTTTCTTTTAATAGGTGAGGCTGAGAGAGTGGCTGGCACAAGGTCACCGAGCAAGCTTCATGGCTCAACGGGGACCGTAAACCAAGGTCTCCCAGATTCTGCCACCTTAGTTTGCTATTTTGTAGAATGACAGAATGACTCTAAACCTTCCTGGACTGGTTTCAGAAGGTAGCCATGTTGGGGGTGGAACAACTAGAACACCGTATCTGATGAAGGCAGTTTTGAGTCTCGAAACTTATACCCAGAAAATCTTATTTGTCTCTAAGGAGCTACTGGACTTGATTTTAGATGTTTTCCCAAGACACAGAGGATGCCCCCCCCAGCATTCACCGCAAAGGGCAGTCTTTGCACACAGACAAACAAACAGGAATCCATCGCTATGTGGCTGGTGTCACTGCCTCCTTTCTCTCAAATCCGCCCCTTTCCAACAGGCTTCAGAAATGTCTTTGTATGTCTTACTTATTAATATATATATATATATTTTAAAAAGAAAGAAATGTTGTACATACATTCAAATACAAGAGGACATCTCTCTCAGAGAAAGTTTAGCGCCGTTCCAAGAGTGCACAATGAGAGGCGTACAGTAGTTATAATATTTGCTTGGCATGCCTGCCTTTTTAATAATCTCATTTCTGTTCTTCCTGCCGTTGTGTTGACTCAGAACCCGTGCTCCCCCAGCATGAGATTGACAGCTCCCAAACCCTCATGGGAAACTTGGGCATCTCCTGTCTATTAGCAGCAATTGGTTATCTGGCCTGTTTTCTTGACTAAGTTTCTTCCCACCCCCACCCTCTAAGCCATTATGTTGGCCACTTCCCCCCCCCCTTTAATCTGTGGAGGCTGTAGCTCGCTCAGGCTGCTGCTAAGCTAAGATCACTTGGTGACAGTGACATCTTTTGCGTGTGAGTGAAAAGCAGCCCATTTGCTTGGGGAATGGGAATATTGAACATCCATTGCCTTCTAATGGTTCGTTTTGAGGCCTTTTGTGTATTTTGTTGTTTGTTATTGGTATACATGGAGCTGCAGTGGCTCAAGTGGTTAAGACGCTGAACTGCAGGCTGTCAAAGGTCAGTAGTTCAGCAGTTCGAGACCCGAGTGTGCCGTATGACGGAGTGAGCTCCCGTCTCTAGTTCCAGCTCCTGACAACCTAGCAGTTCGAAAGCAAGAAATTGCAAGTCGATAAATAGGTACCCCTTCGGTGGGAAGGGAACAGCGTTCCGTGCACCTTGGTGTTTAGTCATGCCGGCCACGTGACCACGGAAATGTCTTTGGACAGTGCTGGCTTTTCGGCTTTGAAACGGAGATGACACCGCAACCCTAGAGTCGGATTCGACTGGCTTTCGAGCAAGGGAACCTTTACCTCTACCTTTTTATCGGTATACACGCTCATAAAGAGACCATAGTTTATCAGCACAGTATTGGCACCTTCACGACCAACAAAGTTTTATTCAAGGTATAAGCTTTCGTGTGCATGCATACTTCTCCAGATACAGTGTGCCTGCATATGAAAGCTTATGCCTTAAATTAAGCTTTGTTGGTCTTAAAGGTGCCACTGGACTCAGACTTTGTCCTGCTGCTTCAGACCAACACGGCTTCCCACCTGAACTTTAAATCCATTAAAATCTACCCCCGCAAAAACACACACATACCATTAAATTAATTGAAAGCATTGTTTGTTTGTTTGTTTATTCGTTAGATTTCTATCCCACCAAAGCGGCTCAGGGCGGCTTTCAACAATTATAAAACCAGCATAAATACAGACATAAAGTACAACTCAGTAAAATAGCTCAACTCGTTTCCAATTAGATAAATACAGTTAAAACCATTTAAATGTGGCGGTGTCGTATAATAAAGTGCAAGTGCAGCACAGCCGATATAGGATCTTTCCTACTGGAACGCCTGGTGAAAAAGCTCTGTTTTCATGGCCCCGCGGAATTGCTGGAGGTCTCGCAGGGCTCTGATCTCATAGGGGAGCTCATCCCAGAGCGTCGGCGCCACCAGGGAGAACGCCCTGGTCCTAGTCACCACCAACCTGGCGTCTCTAGGCCCGGGGGGGCGGGGGGCAGGCGGTTTTGTGTACCAGATGACAGTTAAAATACATACAAAACATGAAAACGTTGGTGAGGAAGGAGGGATCACTGAGGGAATGCCAAACGAAACAAAAATGTCTTTACCTACTGGCAAAAGGTAGCAATAGAAGGGGACTGATGACTCTCCCTGAGGAGAGAGTTCCAGAGCTTTGATGCCATGACTGAAAAGGCCCTCTCCTGGTTGTTGCCCACTTAATCTCAGAAGATGGGGGCACCCAAAGCAAGGCCTCTAAAGATGGCCATAGTGGTCAAGCAGGTTTGGACACATCCACCCACCTATGTATGCTTCCATCATGTGCCTTGCATCCCTAGTATGGTATCTGTTAAAATGTATGTTCTACACAGGGCTATTTTTGGGCAGGAACGCACAGGAACGGAGTTCTGGCTGGCTCCTGAGTTGGCCACGCCCGGCAGGAACTCATTAGCATAACAGGCCACACCCAACCGCAGAAACTCATTAGGATTGGCTACATTAGGGGTGTGTGGCCTAACATGCAAAGGAGTTCCTGCTACAAAAAAAGCCCTGGGTTTTGACAACAAGCAAGGTAAAGAGAATAAGAAGGGAAAGGTGGGTGTGACTGGATGACCACACTTCTGGTAACATGGGGGTGTGGCCTAATGTGCTAATGAGTGGTGCTCACCGGGGTGTGGCCTAATATGCTAATGAGTTTTGCTGTTGGGTGTGGCCTATTATGCTAATGAGTTCTACACATTCTTCTGGTGAGAATTTGGCTCTCGATCAGGCCAACATAATGGAACTTAGGAAGCTGCGTAGCTTTGCTCATTAAACCATTTAAATATTAGCACTTCTCCATAGTAGGAACGGATTTATTACTGGTCCTCACTCTTGGTGCCATGAAGAATCTTTCCAAGCCAGTGGGCTCCGAGACTAATTTGCTCTGATTATCGGGAGGAATTACTTTGTCAGGCTTCTTGCTCACTTATGCAAGGACAGACCTGTTAGTTCCAACTCATTTGCTTTATGTGGGATGAAAGGTGAATGCAACGAAAGTAGCCAGAGCAGCCTCAAGCTTTGTACATGGAGCAGTAAACATTAGTTGTACATGTCAGACACTCAGTTGGAAGGATGAAACTTCACACAGCTTTGCTTTAAAAAGAGAGAGAGAGAGAGGGGGGGGGGTTGGATTGCTTACTCGGTCGATCAAGGGCATTCTTTGGGCTCCGTAAAGGAAACGC
>NW_015169820.1:243898-271860 GCF_001447785.1 Gekko japonicus | reverse complement strand
CAAAGGATGTGGCAGATAAATTCCATCAGAAAGCTGTCCTCCTTGTAACAAGCATTCTAATGCAAGAAGACAAGGAACATAGTAGTAGACAGGAAAGATGGTGAAGATCCAGTAGTAGATAAGCTGGGCACAGGAACAGATTTCGGCATGTAGTTTCTGTTTGTAGAAGGGGGTGAGTTAGGCAAGCTCTACATCCTCTACATCCTGACCTTGGAAATGGCAAGGAATAGAGCTCTTCTTACAGGGGCTACTGTAAGCTCTTGGAGGATTGGCTACATGAGGGGTGTGTCGCCTAATATGCAAAGGAGTTCCTGCTACAAAAAGAGCCCTGGAAGGATACTGCTCGGTCCTGTCCCCAAAAGTGTGAAGGCTACGAACGACTGCTGTCCTCATGGCTCTCCCACTACTGGTCTAATTCAGAGACCCCCTGACACCCTCTCTCCCAAAAGGGAATCAGAATTTTAACGGAACTAGATGATAAACATACCATCCAACTTCCCGTGGGTATCCGTCAGCAAATCAGCTACAGCTGGTTCACCAGCTCCATCCTTTCTTCAAGGCAGCTCATCTGGCAACAGTGGTCCATGCTTCTGTAACCTTATGGTTTGATTACTGTAACACATTCTATGTCGGGCTGCCCTTGAAGACAGCTCAGGAAGTGTAGCTGGCCCAGAATACAGCAGCCAGACTATTGTCAAGGGCTGGCCAATGGGAGCACGTGTTTCCCATTTTGAAACAACCACACTGGCTGTTTCCATATTCTGGTTATGGCCTTTAAAGCCTGAGGCCCATGTATCTGAAAACCAACTTCAATATGTTTCTATCTGCCAACCAGGGTTCATTTCCTGCAGGAGCAAACTACTGTCCTACACTGTTTCTTGTAAGGAGTGATTGATACATTCTCAGACATGTCAAGCTTGTACTCTTTTAAGGAAAATGCTACATTCTTATAACTTAGACTTCTCTTGTTACTTGCTGCTCTAGAGTGAGCTAACTCTGAAGCATAATACTGGGACAAAAATCTTTCTGCCTGCTGTACTCTAGTCTGCAGGGCTGACCGTCACTCTCCAATTTTCTTGTACCCCCCCCAGTGGTTGAATAGCATTTATTGTGTAGAATATAGATGTGAGCCAATGACAAGCCTTGAGCATGGCATGCTGCTCTTGCTAAGCCTTTATCCACAACAGGCTGTTGTTCTGTCTAGTATCTGGCAAACATGTCTAATTATTCCAAAACGGAAAGAAAATATGACTCAGTGCTGATTTAATAACTGAAAAGAGATTGTGTAACCTCTTGAACCCCCTTTTTTTTGTTTTTTTTAAATTTATCTGTCCAGGTTGCATCTGGAGGTCAGCTTCCATGTATGTGTTTTGGGGCCAGACTGCAGTTTCACCTGGAACATCAGGCATAACTCAACAATGCAGGCTGGCCTTGAACAAGGCTAGATCAGCAGTTCTCTCAAGTTGTGGTAGACCCTCAGAAACCAATGTGAAAGCAGGACAGTTTCAAACTTTTCCCCTATTGATCCATCTAGCTCATTGCCTTAAAAGGTAGTGTTGTTAGCGTCAATGATCTGAAAGTAATGCTAAATCTCGAGACACTTTCTGATATTGTGTAGTCTTTTTGAAGGGTGAATGGACCAAATAAGAACACAGGGGACTTATCTTTGTGCCTGCAACGAAGTCCTGTACATAAAAATCAATACATAGGCAAAAGATTGTTTTCACCGGACCTTCAGCTTTGATAAATACGTCGCTACAGGAAAGTATTTTCTTCCTGTTTGAGACAGGGTATAAATTTATCCTCAGAGGTAGCAGAGGGAGTAAAAAAAGGGGGGACTGGAAGAATTTTGCAAAAAATTCAGTATCTGTTGGTGTCCTTGAACAGCAAACACCATGTTATTGTTCATGTGCTGGGATCCATCTTTCACAAGAGTGATTAACACATGGAATTCACTGCCACAGGAGGTGGTGGTGGCTACAAGCATGGATGGCTTCAAGAGGGAATTAGATAAGCATATGGAGCAGAGGTCCATCAGTGGCTATTAGCCACAAGGTATAGATAGGAACTCACAGGCTGGGGCAGGTGATGCACTGTATTCTTGGTGCTTGAGGGGGCAACAGTGGGAGGGCTTCTAGTGTCCTGGCCCCACTGATGGACCTCCTGATGGCACCTGGTATTTTTGGCCACTGTGTGACAGAGTGTTGGACTAGATGGGCCATTGGCCTGATCCAACATTGGCTTCTCTTGTGTTCTTACGTTCTGAAACAGAAGATGAAGTTTCAGGTCATCAATTGACCAGAGAATGGAAATTCTCAAACAGACAACAAACTGAATTCTTAGACTGCAGGAAAAAAAGATGTTTCTAATTAACAATGCAATTTCTAAAATGAACCCCTTTGGCCATTGTATGGGAGTTATATTTCTCCCTCTCTGGGATTATGTTCCTCATTAAACGAAAATATGGGAGAAAAGGTCATACTCACGTGAGCACTATTGTTACTTAACATTGTTCTTTCCAGAAATATGTTCTATGCTTTACTACCCACAAATGATTAATTCCGCCTTCTACTCTTTATTAGTTTGTGTGAAGAGAGATATTAACATTTAAACTAAAGCATAGCTTGTTCACTCAGATGCGTAGGACCAAAGCACACATCCGGATTTTGTATCTAAGTGTTCTTTTCTGGTAGTTAACGTTCTTTGGCTGTGAATGTATTACATAATAAAAGGAGAAACGCAAACTCTCAGACCCAAGTAGCAAGTCATGCTTGTGAACATCAAGCACAAGACGAAATGAAGACAGGTATAAATGTTTTATAAACATACAATTTTAAACAAATAAACAGAGGAATGAATGAATGAATGAATGAATGAATGAATGAATGAATGAATGAAGCACTCAAACATCTTGAGAAGGAATGTATTTGTGCAATTAAGAAGAAATTGAGCAGGTGCAGTGGACAGCGACGAGAATGATCAGGGGCCTGGAGACCAAGCCCTATGAGGAAAGGCTGAGGGGCTTTCTTTCTTTCTTTCTTTCTTTCTTTCTTTCTTTCTTTCTTTCTTTCTTTCTTTCTTTCTTTCTTTCTTTCTTTCTTTCTTTCTCTCCCCAATGGGGAATTTTTAATTGCATTTTTATTTAGACTACAAACTATAACAGAAATAAGGGAGGGAACTACATTTAAGGGATAAAGAAAAGATACCCACTACTGACTAAAAACTCAAGAGAGGAGATCATCAAATTAGCTTAAATATACGCTATCTCTTAATCACGCTAGTACTATTATGAATTGAGTTACATATCATATTATCTCTTTCAAAACTTAACTGTTAACAAGTAAGACCCCTCAGCATCTAGTTTCAATACTTTCAAAGGCACAATTCAGAGTCCTTCAGCCTTCATTTTCCCTTTCCCAGTCTCTTCCACAATTTATAAGGACTTTTAGGGGCTACTGCCCCTTTCCCTGATAGAGTCCTCTCCGGAAGATCCCGAGTCCAGCTTGCCACTGGACTTACTGTCCATCCCTTCTTTTTTCTTTCTCCTCTGGTTCTCCCAACTGGATTCTCAAAAATTCCCGTGCTTTCTACGCAGAGTCAATCTTCTTTTTTTTGTCCTTGATTTTGAAGGTGAAGCCTTCTGGAGTTAGCCATCTGTATCCAATTGCATTTATCTGAAGAAAAAGTACTAAATCTTTGTATTTCTTCCTCCTTTGTCTTATTTCAAATGGAATGTCTTTAAAAATCCTGATAGTATTGTCTCCAACTTTCATGGGTGATCCAGATGCCGCTTTCAGGATTGCATCCCTCACATGCCTCTTCGAGAATCTTATCACTATTTTCCCAGGCAGATTATTTTTCTTTATATATCCGGAATATGACCTATAGGCCACATCCATATCACTCAGCAAATATTCCGCCTTCATATCTGTCACTGGGGCCAGTATGTCACTCATCATTTCCTTTAGATTTTCTCCCTTAGTTTTTGGAATGCCCTGGAAGCGAAGAATCAAATTAGCCTTTTCCATTTGTAATTGCAGCAACTGTTCTTCTGTGGAGATTTGCTTACTCCCATACTCACGTTCATAATTGGTCCTCAGACCTCGTTTTACCTCTGTTTCTGCGCTCGATCTCCTGCGCTTGCCCCGGTCGGCATCACTTAGTTCCATTCGGCCACACAGCATGAAGAACCTTCAGGACGGAGAGGTGCCTCAATTCCCCGGCATCGCGCCGGTGAAGAGGCGAACTCTCGAGAGTCCCATGGCCAGCAACCCTTCAACCAGGTCTCTGGGTGGGGGGTAACAATCCTGCGCACCCCCTCCTTCTGCTGGTGCACAGCTTCACCCCCGGGAGATCAGGGAGGTGAGTCTGCTAGCACGCCGCCATCAACCGGAAGTCTCGAGGGACTTGCTTTCTTTCACCGGAAGTGTGTCAGAAGGCAACACCCACCGTTCAGGCTCCACTGGACAGTTTTGGATTGCTAGCTATTGGGGGGGGGGCGTGCAGATCTGTCCTCGCAGAGGAGGGAGAGCTTGTACCTGAATAAAACTTAGTCTTAAAGGTGCCACTGGACTGTTTTGGACTGGGGGGGTGCAGGGGGAGTTCTGCAACTTACCTGGCTGCTTCTTGCTCTGACTGAGGGCTGCTGGGAGCAGGGGGTGGGGCTTGTTGCATGTGCCCGCCCCCTGGGCTCTTTACTGCCGGAGCTCCACTCCTGTGTGCTCCTGCAGGAAATGACCCCTGCATACAACCATACACGAAGCTGCTTTAGAGTGTCAGACCATGCGTCTCTCAAGGTCAGTATTGTCTACTCTGATTGGTAGTGGCTCACCAGAGTCTCGAGTAGAGGTTTTAACATCAGCTGCTACCTGAGCCTTTTCATTACAGATGCTAAGGATTGAACCTAAGACATTCTGTGGGCAAAACAGATGTTCTACCACTGAATCAGACCATTGCACTATCAAAGTCAGTACTGTCTACTTAGACCGGCAGCAGCTCTCCAGGGTCTCAGGCAGGGATCTTTCACATCATCTATAACCTGGTCCTTATCACGAGATGCCAGGAACTGAACCTGGGACCTTCTGCTTGAAAAGGAGAAGCTCTGTCACTGAGTCCCAGCTCTTCCCCGTTAGCGGTGACCAGGTAGAATTGCCAGCTTTTGCAGTTCACTTGGAGGGTTCTTTCTTTTCTGCTACAAGATCTTGCAAACAGCTCTTCAGACATTCAGCAAGTCTCAACATTTTTCAGGGTCATTAGTCATGGGCGGACAGAAATGGAAAACCCTCCAATATTTCACTGATAAAAATAAAGATACTCCATATACTCCCGACATCCCTTACTCACACACCAAGGATCACTGCCTGAATTGTCCACCCTGTTTCCACTTGCAGATGTCGTCAGGTTGGTGTAGCAGTTAAGAACGTGGACTCTGATCTGGGAGAACAGGGTAGGATTCCCCACTCCTCCACATGCAACTGCTGGCGTAACCTTGGGTCAGTTACAAGTTCTTTCAGAGCTGTTCTCTCAAGGGCAGTTCTCAAGAGAGCTCTCTCAGCCCCACCTACCTTACAGGGTGTCTGATGTGGGATGGGAAAGGGATTGTAAGGCAAGCTGAGACTCCTTCGGGTAGTGAAGGGTGGGGTATAAATCCAATATCCTCCTCCTCCTCCTCCTCCCCCTCCTCCTCCTCCTCCTCCTCCTCTTCTTCTCCTCACCAGTGACTTATCCCAAGAAGATGAGTTTGGAAGACTATAACGGGCAGACAAATTGGATCTCATTCCAGATGAGCATGAGCTTTATTTATTTATATTTGAATTTATATCCCGCCCTACCCCGAAGGCTCAGGGTGGCTAACAAGGGCTTACACACAAACATCCCCTAAAAATGGGAATCACCCCTCACAGCTAGGGCTCCCAATGTCCAAGTGGAGCCAGAATTACAGATGATCTCCAGATTAGTTCACCTGCAGAAAATGGCAGCTTTGGAGGGCGGGATCTATGACATAATATCCCACTGAGCTCCTTCCCCTACCCATATTCCACCCTCCTCAGGCCTGGTTCCCAAATCTCCAGGAGTTTTCCAACCTGGAATTGGCCACCCCACACAAACTGGCACCTCTCTACTGGCTCCTCAGTGAAGTGATAACTTCTAGTCCATACATGAAGACCTTCGTGCTTCGATGGAGAACAGGTTGTGAGAAAGACTAGGTGTACCATGCATGTCATCTTTATGTCCATGATGGAAGAAATAGGTTGGATGGAAATAAAATAATGACGGCATAGTCACTACTTATCCTGCATAATAAGCCTCATCCTAATTTTGGTTTACAGTCTTTAGGAGACACTGTTATATCCTTTCGAAAGCTCTGTGCAATTTTCGCTTGTTTGTTTGTTGTTAAAGAAATTGTTTTGCATATGATTTTGTTCCTGGCTTGTTTTCTCCTTAATCTGGTAAACTTGTGCAGCGTACAATATGGGCATAGTTCTTTTTTTGTTTAATTTTTGTTTTAGTAAATGATCTTTATCCAAAACCTGTTCGCTCCACCTTTCCTAATCAGCATTGACCTTTAGGTAGCAGCACGGTGGCATAAACATTAGCTCTCCAATCAGTTTGTAAATGCAGGGTAATGTTTTTCATCAAACATCTCACCCTCCCATTTTTCCTCTGTCACTAAGTAGCTGTGAAATAACTCTTCTGTTCCAGATACCTCAGTATTCTTCTAAAATCTCACCATACCTTTTTTTTTGTCACTTAGTGGGTTAAAATCTTTTTATTGTAAATATGGAACTTGATAGGCAATTCAACTGGGGCTTCTCACACTATGAAAAGGCCAGAACAAATGGGAAAAAAAATAATGCTAGGAAAAGTTGAAGGCAGCAGGAAAAGAGGAAGACCCAGGGGTCATTTCCTGCAGGAGCGCACAGGAGCGGAGCTCTGGCAGTAAAGATCCCAGGTGACGGGCACATGCAACAGGCCCCACCCCCCTGCTCCCAGCAGCCCTCAGTCAGAGCAAGAAGCAGCCAGGTAAGGTGCAGAGCTCCCCCCAGCCCCCCAGCCCAAAACAGTCCAGTGGCACCGTTAAGACCAAGTTTTATTCAGGTACAAGCTCTCCCTCCTCTACGAGGACAGATCTACACGTTCCCCCATCCCAATAGCTAGCAATCCAAAACAGTCCAGTGGAGCCTGAGCGGTGGGTGTTGCGTTCTGACACACTTCCGGTGATGTTAGGGGTGTGGCATATACAAATAAGTTATGCTAATGAGCTCCTGCACCTCTTTTTCTACTAAATGACCCCTGGGAAGACCCAACATGAAATAGATTGACTTAATCAAGGAAGCCACAGCAATGAACATGGCATTTTGAAGGTAATTAATTCATAGGGCCATCATGAGATGGAAAGGATTTGACAGCACTTAATAACACACACACGCACACACAAAACTACACACCTGAAATAAGTAGTCTGTATACTGTGGCCTGTCTGTTCATTATCCTTAGCCATGTACTCATCTCTCCCTATAATATAATTCTGTAAGACGCAAAGTCACGTAATGCACACCTACAGTGTATGGACGGCTCGCCTGTCCGTCAGCGGCTTGCCCACGTCCCATTGGACACGTCGTCTGAGTCCCACCTCAGACGCAGCTTCAAGTGACCTGTGCGGGATCTTCCCAGCGGCTAGAGGCAGCAGGTGGCTGCCACGGGTGCCGGCCTAAGGCCGGCGGCCGGCTGGGGCATGGCGGAGGAGGCGGGCGACGTGCGGAGGGGTGGCTGGAGGTGACCGCCGGCAGTGACGGCTTGCGCGGGATCTTCCCGGGGGCTCGAGGCAACGGGCGGCTGCGGTGGCCGCCGGGCTGCGACCGTCAGGCCGGAGAGGGGGAGGACGCCAGCACAGTGCAGAGGGGTGGCTGGATCCGACGGGCGGCTGCGACGGTCAGAGCGGAGAGGGGGAGGAGGTGAGGCGGAGAGGGGGAGGAGACAACGGGGGGGGGGCTAGCCGCCCGTTGTATCGCCCTGCTCAACGGGCCTTGCTCCCTAGTTTACAATATTTGTGCAATGTTAATTATAAGCCAGTGGAATAATCCCATGATGGATTCTCACCATGGTGCTTATGAAGAAGGCTAGATGGTCTGTATTTAAGATCAGTAATTGGCAGGGGAAGTGTCATAATGACGAGGACCCCACCTGCCATAGTGATGGCTATTTCCCATTGTGACATTAAGGCTGAGATTTATTGCCTCATAGAAATACTGTCCTTGATGTGTAAGGCACTTGTGCACCCTCACGCACCCCCAGCAGTCACATCCGCTCGTTTAGCCTGCCTTTGTCTTCTCTGACAATACCACATTCATTGACCGCAGGGAAATGCAGTCACTTCTGCTGCAATCAATAATTGGACCTGACCTGGATGCCCCAGGCAAGCCCGATCTCGTCAGATCTCAGAAGCTAAGCAGGGCTGACCCTGGCAAGTATTAGGATGGGGGACCTTCAAAGAATACCAGGGCTGGGAAGCAGAGGCAGACAATCGCAAAGCCACCTCTCTGAAAAGTCCAAACCCCACTAGAGGTCACCAGACGTCAACCCTGACTTCCAGGCACATACACACACAAAAACTTATACACAAAAATACCAATAACTGGCTTTAATCACTGCCTTTTCTCATCCATGTGATCATCCATAATGAGAACATTTCATTTGTATGCAGTTTCTTGGCTTTTACTCGCAGGCTTCTTTGCCCTCTTCAGACCCTTCTGAGGTTCTATTTCTTGGTGACTTGAGCATATGTGAAAGTACTGCTATCCTGGAACTTACATGCCTGTCATTGTGGTGTGGTGGGTCGGTGGGCTTGTGTCTTACAAGGACCCCCTGGGTGGTGCAGTGTGTCCGCCTGAGCTCTCCATCCATCTTTGTGACAGCAGCTGAGTGACACAGTTTTTAACTTCATTGCAGCAGTGCCGCGAGGTTCACTTTTTCAGATATCAGTGAATACAAACGTTAAGTGCTGTCAAGTCAAAACTTACTTCTGTTGACCCCCAGCAAGGGGCTTCCAAGGCAAGTGAGAAGAAGAGTGGTTTGCCCTGGCCTCCCTCTGCACAGACTTCCTTGATGGCCTCCCATCCCAGTACTGGCCCTGCTTAGCTTCTGAGATCTGGCAAGGTTGGGCTACACCATACTTCCTTCCCTCCCCAGGAACAAACAGGAAACATTAATGTATAAAGGAGAAACTGAAAGGGGTGATTCTTGGCTATACTGGGAGGGGTGGTGGTGCTAAATCTGTCCCTTGACCTAGTGATGCCTGCCACTCTACATCAGTTCTGTTTCTAGGGTTAAGGTAAAGCAGGGGTCATTTCGTAGAAAAAGAGCTAGGGGAACTCATTAGCATAACTAATTAGCATATGCCATACCCCCTGACATCAGTGGCCCGGCGGTGGACCTGCAAGGCCAGCGGGAGTGCGAGGAAGCCCCGCCAAGGCCCTCCTTGGCCCCAGGCAGGCAGGGGTGGGGAGAGGTGGGGAGGAAGCAACTTACCCTCTCTCTTCTCCTGCCTCCTCCTAGCTGAATGAGGGCTGGAAGCGGGGCGTCCGGAAGCAGGGGGCGGGGCTTCATCATGTGCCCCGCCCCCTGCACCTCACCCGGGGGAACTGTATTCCCCCGCGTTCCCCCCCGAAATGACCTCTGAGGTAAAGGATTCCCTTGCTCGAAAGCCAGTCGAATCCGACTCTAGGGGGTGATGCTCATCCCCGTTTCCAAGCCAAAGAGCCAGCGCTGTCCGAAGACATCTCTGTGGTCATGTGGCCCCCAAATGGCACCTTGAGATCTCCTGCTATTAGAGTTGATCTCCAGATGGCCAAGATTAGTTCCCCTGAAGAGAATGCTGCTTTGGAAGATGGACCTTCTAGCATTATGCCTTGATGAGGTCCCTCCCCAAGCCCCGCCCTCCCCAGGCCCCACCCCCAAAATCTCCAGTTATTTCCCAACCTAAAACTGGCATCCCTATCTGTTTCTGTCTACATAGTCCTGCATGTTTTTTCCCTCTACATTACTCTTCCTAATCTTCAGCATTCCCCCCCCCCCCACATCTGATGGGAACTGAAGGTTCTGTGGGCTGTTGAGTTGAAAACCCGTGAAGACTACAATTCTCACCGACTCTTGCAATTCAGTAAGCTCTGAGCATACAACGAGTGTTGCTATCAGCAGGCTGCCTGCAGCGACAAAGAATGTTGACAGATTTGCAGACACAAATGTGTTCGAAATGCTGCTAATTTAAAATTGCAACCAAATTAGTGATTCGAGAGCCCGGAGTGCTCGACCCTGGAGAAACCTGGGTAAATACAGTTTTTGAGTAGGTTATTGGCAAGGATTGCAGCATTATGATTAGGACCGGGATTTCATTTGTATAGTGGAATGATACAATCTATTGTGTTACCTTAGGGCATTCTTTTAAGCCAGAGAACGACTGAGTAAAATGCAAATTGATCTTATTGTATAATGCTTGGTACAGTGAAGCAACTGGATTATTCCCCCCTCCCTCTCATGTGTGTTAGTTTCTCTAATTTGCAAGAATAATGCGCCTGGTTTACGTTCGGAGCCTACCAGTTTACCTTTTTGGTTTCATCTGTTTGCATCAGGTAGCTCCAAATTAAAACAGAGCCGAGATTCCTTTGAGACTTATCTGTCTTGCAAGTTTTGTTTGGTTTGTTAGTTCTGCCTACCCCAGTCTCCCCCTCTCTCACACACGCACACACATATGCATGCACACACACTCACACACAAATACTCAAATCTTGTAAATTGTTCCCCAGTCGCCCCCCCCCCCAGTTCATTGGGTGCTATCTGTGGTGTCCAGGGGTCATTTCCTGCAGGAGCGCACAGGAGTGGAGCTCCTGCAGTAAAAAGCCCAGGGGGTGGGCACATGCAACAAGCCCCACCCCCTGCTCCCAGGAGCCCTCAGTCAGAGCAAGAAGCAGCCAGGTAAGTTGCAGAGCTCCCCCTGGCCCCCCGGTCCAAAACAGTCCAGTGGCACCTTTAAGGCCAAGTTTTATTCAGGTACAAGCTCTCCCTCCTCTGCGAGGACAGATCTGCACGTTCCCCCCCCTCCCCATAGCTAGCAATCCAAAACAGTCCAGTGAAGCCTGAGCGGTGGGTGTTGCCTTCTGACACACTTCCGGTTATGTCAGGGGGTGTGGCATATGCAGATAAGTTATGCTAATGAGTTATGCTAATTAACTCCTGCACTTCTTTTTCTACGAAATGACCCCTGGGTGTCACCATCTTTTACCTTCAGATGTTTCAGTTACGTGGGAACAAGGTGCCCGGGCTCTCTTAGCCCTAGGAGTGGCTTCCCGTTTGCCATCCCGCCTTTTGTGAAGTGGCCTGGCCCCCCCCCCCCCCCCCTCCCCCCCCCCCCCCCCCTGCATGATGTAGCTTTTCAATTTGCCTGGGTTGACTTGGTCCCACCCTTTTTTCCCTGTGGATGTTTATATAGCTCTAGCCTTTGAAGTTATATTGGTGCACAGTGGCTTGATTTTAAACTTAGTTGTTTGTGAGCGACGTTTTGCCAGGCCTATATTCAGGCGTTCTTCTGCTTGACCATAATGTTGGGGTTTTCGCCTCCCCCTCTTTTTTAGATCGTTTTTTATCATTGAGCAATGTTATGAATTAAGCGTTTTGCCTGGATATTTTGAATCGGTCCATGAAATTCAGCCTCTGTTGTCTCCTGGGCTTCCTGTCCTCATTTCCTTCAGTCCTCATTCTCGCTGATCTCCGGTCCCTTGGCCCAGAAGGAGCTTCATTCCTGCCTCTGTGGCTGACCTAACCACCATGCAGAATTAGCCCGAATGTTCAGTGAAGGGGAGTTGTAATCAGATGATAGCCAGTGTTCAGCTTTTACATAATGCCTCTAAAACACACACACACACACACACACACACACACAGAGAGGCTCCTTTTAATCCATGTTCACCGTGGTGTCTTCCAAGCAATTCTGCACTAAAATCAAATTCAAGGGTCCGGCCACACGCAGAATTAGACGCGCAATAGGGACAAATGCCAGGCAGTTTTTATGGGTGTGATCACACGAAAACATCTGGCAAGTGCCCCGCACCCGTCAGCAACCCGTATAGCCTGGCCGAAGAAGCGGAGTTAAAAGATACCAAGGAAAGTGCACTAGTTTCTGGAAAATGTGGGGCGCGGGTGGGCGTCAGATCGCAGAAGCGCTGGTATCCCGTCACTCCTGGTGGTATGAGCGCAAAGTGAAACTGAGCATGTGCACAAACACGTAGTGCTGAACCACCTCACCCTTCTTTCCCACGCTTCACCATCAACATGTGATTGCAGCTGAGGGCATGTGCACGGAGCCTCGGGGGAAACGTCTGATCGCAATACTGCGCTTCAGTTTGTTCCGGAGCAAAAAGCCTCGCTTTGCCCCTGGATTATCTCGCTGGTGTGACCGGAACCCAATTTTCTTTTTAATCCACGTCGTCCCCCCCGCCCCATTCTGCACTAAAATCGAGTTCAACCTTCCTTTTATTCCAGGTCCCCCCCCCCGTTCTGCATTACATCACCTCCCTTCAGTGGCGGGCCCAGTTTCAGCCTGGTGTTGCCCCGGGTTATTTGGATGCTGCTTTGCCCTGGATTTAAATTGCCTCGACTCCAACCCTGAGAAAAACCGGAGTGGCAGGCAAATGCGGAAAGGACCAGAGAGAGTGCTGTATCTGATCCACAATTTGGAACTTAAGGCAAACTGCACAAGACATGGTGTGATCCATGACTAGATCTTCTCAGTGTTGTATTCTTTTTTAGGCCAGTTCTACCTGTGTGGGACCCTGAGTCAAACTGGGGTCATGGCACTACCTGCACACAGCAACTGAAATGGGTTGCCTCCCCTGCCCGTTGTTAGCCCTTGAAGGAAATAAGAGACGAGCAAACAGAGGACTAACAACAGTCCAGCCATTCCCCTAGGTAGCATCAGCTTCAATTGGTAAAACTGTGTGGAATGGTTCAAATCATCCCTGCCATGTTTTCCCTGCCTTTACAGAGTCAAAGAAGTGATGTGCCTCACAGCGTCATGTCTAGCTAAACTCCTAGATTATTAACTCAATAATTGCCAATGTGGAAAGGGGGGGGGTTGATCCTTTCAATATCATTGGGAACAGGGCTTTCTTTGTAGAAAAAGTCCAGCAGGAACTCATTAGCATAATAGGCCACACCCAACAACACTCATTAGCATATTAGACCACAGTTCAGCTCATTAGCATATTAGACCACTCCCCCTGCCTTCCCTTGGCTTGCCCGGGCGCTCCACAGCTGCGGGGAGCCCAGGCAAGGGAAGGCAGTTTAAACTGCCTTTCTTTGGCTTGCCCGGGTGCCCCACGGCCGCGGGGACCCCAGGCAAGCTGGCCCCCTTGGACAGGCCGGGGGAGGCTTTTAAATCCCCCCCCGATCCTTCCAGCCCCCCCCCCCGCCTGCCCACCTTGGAGTCACAGGGGGGTCACTCTCCAAGCCTTCCCTCTGTAGCCACACAGGCAGAGGTTTTGGCTGTAGTAGGCGTGGCCAACTCTGAAGCCAGCTGGAACTCCATTCCTGTGCGTTCCTGCCCCAAAATAGCCCTGATTGGGAACATTTGCATGTGAGAACAGGGTTGCCAGTCCAGCACTGGTGCTGGAAGGATGCCATCACACCAATGCAGCGCATCACACGTCTTCTGGCAGCAACTAGAAATGATGTGTTAGCACAGTGCTTTAGGATTCACTGGCTCTGCAGCGTTGCACTAACACGATGATGTCACTTCTGGTTTGTACCAGAAGTGATATTGCAGCATCAGCTTGGCCCTGAATCAGCACCCATTTCTCCCTCTCCCCTCCACTGAGTGGTGGCAGCGAACAGGAGGTACAGGGCAGAAGGTCTCCCAGCCACCCTATGTGAAAGCCATACTGCAAAGCTGTGTCCCAGGACACCAGCATTGTAAAGGACTGTGCAGGTATCATCTTAGCGTTGAACGTAACTTCAGAATATAAATCTATGCACACCTGCTTGATGCTCGAGAGTGTATGCAGCCACTGGGCACAATCCTTCCCTCACTGTCTGCATCCATTGTTCCCTAGCATACTATTGGCACGGTCCTCAAGATATTCTCATTCTAGGATGCTGAGTTTGCAGAGCTCTTAAGTGTCATAGGCATCAAGAAAAAGATATTTCTTCATCTTTTGTGTAGTTGATAGCTTAATTTGTTCCTTTCATAGACATTGATAACCAGAAGAGGTCACTTAAATGAGTATTGGTGGTTTCTGGTGGCCGGTTTTTGTGTAAAACACACAGTTATCTACAGCAGACACAGTAATGTGTGAGTCAAGCTTCAAAGTAACGGTGAGGGTCATTTTAGTCACATTGCTACATGAGATCATGGTGTTGGTGTAAACTTACCCCTATCACAATTCAGGAATATTTTTGTTTCCATTTTCATTTAATGCCTAATAGCTTCACGTTCCTTGTATGCCGTAGAATGGCCTCCGTTCCACACCACCATGTAACACAATGCTGTAAGCTTTCTATTTTTAAAACTCCATTCCGGCAGTTCATATTACTGGCTTCAATTTTGTATTCCAGCTCATCCGTTTATTTATGCCATCCTGTTGCAGAGCTTGTTTTGATTTACTTGCTCTGGGTTATGACCCTTTTCATTAGAGCTGACTGCTTAATTAAGTTTCCAATTGTTTTTTTTGCTCTGTATCCACCGCCCCGGCTCTCCCAGCGAAATAGCTGAAGCACATCAGTTGCATTTGTGCAGTTGCCTTATCAATTATATTTTCCTCTTATCAGTTGTTTTCCTCTCCTTTTTTTATTAGCTGTATGCTTTACAAGATGTTAATGTTTGGAAGCTTTGGAGACACCAATTATTAAATTCATATTGATCATGCACTTAACAGGAGTAACATTTACACTGAGGCTCTTTCAGACATTCAATAACCTTGTTGAACATTTATTTATTTTTAAATTTATTTTATTTATATACCACCCTCCCTGTAAATGGACTGAGGGCAGTTTACATCACTTAGTATAATATAATTAAAACAATATTAAAATAACATTTTACACAGGATGAAATCATAGAATACCATGTAAAAACAGAGAGATCAGATGTCAAATCAGTGGTGGGTGCCCTGTTGTCTAATCAGATCCAGGCCACTATTTTGACTCGCAGCTTCGCCCAATTTCCCCCGCAGTTTTGTGATCCTGTTTTTTGAGGATCACGAAACTGCGGGGGAAATCGGGAGAAGCCGCGGGTCAAATGCAGCCCTTCGGGTGTGAAATTGACCAATAGTATCGGGGCAAATGGTGGCGCAACATCGAGGCAGCTCTAGTGCGAAATCAGCCTGTGTTTTGTTCACATGTTTCTGTGGATTTTTATTTTTTTAATTTGAAGTGGGGATGATGGAACTGTGTTTCCTATTTAATAGTTCCATTCAAAGGAGGGACTTACACTCACTTTACTTGTACAGAATGAGGGGGGGGGGGAATAGGACGATTTCTGCCACGTTTTGTGCCATGTGCTCTGAAGGGTCTGAAGTTGGGGAAATTATGTTTCTCTTAAAGCAGCATCTCCCAGACTGTGGGTTGTAGGGTTACCAGCTCGGGGTTCGACAATACCTGGAGACTTGCCAGCCTCCAGGTGGGGCCTGGAGATCTCCCGCTTTTACAACTGACCCCAGCTGACAGAGCTCAGCTCCCCTGGAGAAAATGGCTGCTTTGAAGGGTGGACTCCATGGCATTGTACCATACTGAGGCCACTCCCCTCCCCTCCCCAAACCCCGCCCTCTCCTGGATCCACCCCTCAAAGTCTCCAGGTATTTTCCAACCCAGACCTGGAAACCTGAATTCCGTCCCCACGAGCAGCTGATGGTATTGTGCCAGACCCCTATTTGAAGTGGTACTCGTCTACAGCTGACATCCCTAACTTCCATTCATCTGTGACTTTTTGCTCCAACCCTGCGTCGCTTGTAAGCTCTCTCGGCAAGAACCATTGTCATTTCTCTCCAGTGTTTACCACACTGCTGCTGATATATAAGGTTAAGCAGTAGTAATAGTATTGAAGACAGATCAAGTCACATTTTAAATTGCTACCTGCCAATCTCAAGGCTAAGAAGACCCAGGCCGGGTCAGTTAGTTGCTTATCCCACTGTTCCCGTAATAACTTACCACAGAGCAAAAGAAAGGGGGAAACTCCCCATTTAATAATGTGTCAGTAAGGGAACAGAAATTACATCGAGAAGACAGGTGCAAGCAAGCCGCTCTGAATTACTGTGTTCCTTAAATATTGAATAAATTATACACGTTGTATTTTATAAATTTCTCATCTACTCTTTGCCATTAAGCCTGTTCCTCATATTAAAAACTTCAAATATCTCGTCTCTCGGAAGGCCATTATGCCAAATGAGCCGTCTCGGATGGGGTGGCTGTTGATTTACATTATTGCAAAGAAGAGGTCGGGAAAGGAATTTATAGGCAACAATGAATTTATAGGCCAAATGAAGACTGTGTGTTGGGGTGGGGTGGGGAGTTACCGCCTGACGCCGTTAATGCATAATTTTGTAATAGCTGTGAATGGTGCTGTTGTGCTAGTAACTTAGGAATGTGAGGAAGTTGAGAAATGTGACGGGTTTCATCCAAGCTCCTTTGGTTTCTCTGGAAACCCTTCAGGCTTATTCTAAAGGCTACATGTATCAAAAGGACTTTTCTATTTTTATGTGGCATATTTGTTCATTTAGAAGATTTACAATGGATCTTTGTAGGGTGCTAGTTCTAAGTTGGGAAATACCTGGAGTTTTCAGGGGGTGGAGCCTGAGAATTGGGATTTGGGGAGGGACTTCTGTGGAGCATAATGCCATAGAGTCCACCTTTTGAAGCAGCCATTTCCTCTGAGGCTGTGTTCACACACACAAAATAATCCACTTTCAATTCACTTTCAGTCCACTTTCCAACTGGATTTTACTGTGTGAACTGTGGATTAGGGCTCCCAAGTCCGTTTTTCACCACAGCGGGGGACTCCCGGCTGGCAGCTGGAGCACGCGTGCGCCACATCCACATCACTCGGAAGTGACACGACCACGCCGGGCACACTGGGGGCGGGGCCACGACCATCCGAGGGAAAATCATAGAATTTTCCCTCGGAAGACTGTGGTCCCGCCCCCAGCGTGCCCGGCGTGGTCACGTCACTTCCAGGTGACGTGCACCAGCGGAGGGGAACGGGCCTCTGGGGCGGGGTTTTCCCCACCCCCCAGGGGGACTTGGCAAGCCTACTGTGGATTGAAAATGAATTATTCAGTGTGTGTGAACACAGCCTGAGTGAACTTATCTTTGTCACCTGGAGATCAACTGTAATCCCACAAGATCTCCAGTCACCACCTGGAAGCTGGCAACCCTATGTATTTGCCACCTATGTATTAGCAACCATATTTTCCCCATGATCATGGTTATGAAAATTGAATGTTTGTATTGTGCTCCCCAGGGAAGGAAGCTTTCAGTGGCCATAGAGTTCTGGCTTGCCATAGAGTTATGATTCCTAACTGTCTGGAAGAATGGTGACTATCTACCGATCTGTCTATAGCACTCCTTTCAAAGTGTAGACTTTCTGCAACTTTCTTTATAATTCCACAATGATTTTAGGGGCAAATCCTCCAGAGTTATGGTGCAAGCTTGTTAGTTTGTTGATCTTGGTGGTTGGGTTTTTTTGGTTTTTTTTTTTTTTTTTAAAGAGAAGTCCTTTGTACTACACAATGCAGTTAGCATTTGCAATGGTCAACTGATAAGTTTATAGATGGCATTGTGTTAAATGAATTTGCACTTACAGTCTGTATTATTGTTTAAACAGTAATCTTGTTTATGTATATTTGACTTATCTTCTAATAAAATCATTTATTAAAAAAAAAAAAAACTCTTAGGGCAAGTAATTTTCCCAGACTTTACATCATCACCAGGGACATAGTGAGTATATTGTCTAGCCTAAGCTAAAGGCGTTTCACCCAAGAAGGATTTCCCAAATTCAGCAACCCTGCTTCAAACAATACTATTACAGTGCATCGTGATGCAGCCATGGATCTTGATGTGGGCTTTGCTGTGGTCACACCAAAACTGGGGCATCTGCTGGGTATGGCGACAACATCTGATTCCAGAACGTATTCCAAAATTAAATTTCGGCAGCAACCAAACTGACGATTATATTTTAGACCACATGACAGAGTGAAGATGGCAATTACAGTTTAGCTTGGTACATACTTTTGAAGAACTGCAATGCTTCATGTTCTTTGTGTCTATATGTGTTATAATGTAAACTGTCGAACTTCAAGTGAGGTGCAGGATTTCTAGTGTGCCTGTAAAATGCTAACTTGGCCCACATGAGAAAAAAAAGAGAGAACTTGATGATGTTGGGAAAATAGGCAAAAATACTTAAATAAGAGTTTGCAATGGATCTTTGCCTCACTGAAGAGGAGACATTTCTTTCTATGTAAGAATCTTTATTTCTAAGGGAAGGGTTCCCATGGAAAGCTACAAAACAAAAGAGATACCTAGACCTACATCTTTACATCCTTACAGCACAGAACACATGGCCACACAGCAACGGAGATTCACCTTTTCCTTGACCCCTAGAAGGAAGTCACCTGAACACAGTAACCAATGATTGCTAGTTAACAGACTTAGATTTTTCCAGGCTATCTTCCCATTGGCTCTGAGCCAAGTTTCCCTTCCAGATCAGTCTAAACAATAGTACAGAAGGTAAAACAGATTAACCCTATAATGACTGGGATCTAGGCCTTGCAAGTCACACATTTCCAACAGATGGATCTCTGAAGACCTTCTGCTCTGGACTCAGCATACCTTGAGGTGGGGCAGCTGCCAGGATCTATCATCATCATTATCACCACCACCACCACCACCACCACCACCACCAAAAGTTTCTATACCACTCTCCCCCAAAGGGCTCAGGGTGGTGTATACCATGTGTAAGAACATACAATACTTAATTTAAAAACATCAACAGCATCAGACTTCAAACAACCAGTGATAAAATCAGAAATAAAGACCAATAATAAGTCTTTCCTCGATGGCACTCAATATGTGGTTTCTTCCTCCAAGGGGTGGGTCATGGGCCAGTTGCGATGGAAAAATGTAGCTGTCCTCAACCATAGGCCTGGCGGAACAACTCTGTCTTGCACGCCGTGCAGAACGGTATTAGGTCCTGCAGGGCACAGATGTCTCCAGGCACGAGCCAGGGCCCGGCCCTAGTTGAGGACAGCCAGATATCTTTTGGGCCAGGGATCACCACTGGGTTCTGATCTCAGAACCCAGACTGCTAAGGGCCTTAAGGGTTAGAACCAGAACCTTAAAGCAGATTTGGTGCTTAACTGGGAGCCAATGCAGATGATGGAGCACCAGATGGCTATGTGCTGACATAGGGGTGCCTGTAAGTACCCACGCCACTCCCTTTTGACCAATGGAAGCATCCAGGTCAGCTTCAAGATTCTTTGGGACTTCCAACTGCAAACAGACGAACACCTGGAGCATTACACATTGATGGCGTCTATACATTGATGGGATCTGAACTGGCAGAGACTGATCAAGAGAGAGATCTTGGAGTTGTAGTAGATAACTCACTGACAATGTCGAAACACTGTGTGACTGCAATAAAGAAGGCCAATGCTATGCTGGGGATTATTAGGAAGGGTATTGTAAACAGATCAGCCAATATCATAATGCCCCTATACAGAGGGGGATCGCGGGGGATCGCAGTTCCCCCAGGTGAGGTACGGGGGGTGGGGCACATGACGAAGCCCCGCCCCCTGCTTCCGGCCGCCCCGCTTCCGGCCCTCATTCAGCCAGGAGGAGGCAGGAGAAGAGGGAGGGTAAGTTGCTTCCTCCCTGCCTCTCCCCACCCCTGCCTGCCTGGGGCCAGGGAGGGCCTTCGCGGGGCTTCCTTGCACTCCCGCCGGCCTTGCAGGTCCACCGCCGGGCCCCTCATGGCCGGGACCATTGGGGGCGGGGTGTGTGGCCTTATGACACACTTCCGGTGATGTCAGGGGGTGTGGCCTTATGACACACTTCTGGTGATGTCAGGGGGTGTGGCATATGCTAATGAGTTATGCTAATGAGTTCCCCTAGCTCTTTTTCTGCCCCTATATAAATCAATGGTGTGACCTCATTTGGAATACTGTGTGCAGTTCTGGTCACCACACCTTAAAAAGGATATTATAGCTTTGGAAAACAGGCAGAAAAGGGCAAGTCGAATGATAAAAGGGTTGGAACACTTTCCCTGTGAGGAAAGGTTAAAGCGCTTGGCGCTCTTTAGCTTGGAGAAACGATGACTGAGGGGTGACATGATTGAGGTTTATAAGATTATGTATGGGAAAGAGCAGGTAGAGAAAGAGGTACTTTTCTCCCTTTCTCACAATACAAGAACTCGTGGGCACTCCATGAAATTGCTGAGCGATCGGGTTAGAACGGATAAAAGGAAGTACTTCTTCACCCAAAGGGTGATTAACACTTGGAATTCACTGCCACAGGAAGTGGTGGCGGCTACAAGCATGGACGGCTTCAAAAGGGAATTAGATAAGCATATGGAGCAGAGGGTCCATCAGTGGCTATTAGCCACAAGGTATAGATAGGGGCTCTGGGGCAAGTGATGCTCTGTCTTCTTGGTGCTTGGGGGGGATCAACAGTGGGAGGGCTTCTAATGTCCTGGCCCTACTGGTGGACCTCCTGATGGCACTGGTATTTCTGGCCACTGTGTGATACAGAGTGTTGGGCTGGATGGGCCTTTAGCCTGATCCAACATTGGCGTCTCTTATGTTCTTATGTTAACACCCCTGATATTGTAGAAAAAAAGGAGAAATAGGGTTTGGATCATTGACGTTGCAGTCTCAGAAGACTTCAGAACAGAAAAGAAAGAACAGAAGATGACCATGAATACCAAGACCTTCAAATAGAATTAGAGTGCCTCTGGAAGAAGAAGGTGGCCATTGTGCCAGTTGTCATCACGGCCCTTGGAGCAGTGCCTAGAAGTCTCAAGAAACACCTGGACATTCTGGGCATTCCGGGTATTGAGCAAATGACACCAGCTCAGCTCCAGAAGACAGTCTTGCTTGGAATAGTAAGAATTCTGTGAAAATACATTTGTAATTCCCAAGAACTTGGCTAGATCTTCAGCTGCAGAACATCATCTACCAGGCAAATATCTGACTGTGACAATAACAACAACAACAACAACAACAACAACAACAACAACAATTTGAAGCCTCTTTCAGATTCAGAAACATAGATGCATTTTGGAAAGACCCGTTGCACAGGAGTAGCACATTTATACAAAGCAAAATCCAGACACCAGTGACATGTACAGTCTTGGAAGCCGTGCCTGACTCACGCTTGACTGCAGTCCCATGGTAAAGTAGGTCAGCCAACACATTGGGCTATCCATATTTTCTAATATGTAGAAAACATTTTTTAAAATCCATGTTAAAATGGAGTAGTATTACGGTGCTTCTATTGCATTGGCAAAGTGGACTCTGACGTGTGAAAGCTTATTCCATAATAAATTATTAATTTAAGACACCCAAAGAGGCATTGTTAGAATATAGTATCTCTGCTATGCTTTCTAAATTTAATTGACTTGCAGCGAAAAGTCTGAAAATAGTATCGGAATTGTGTCAAAGTTTGTCTACAAGTAGGGTTTGCCAGGTCTCCCCTGGCCACCAGCAGGAGGTGGGGTGTGTGTCAGCTCCAGGTTGGGAAATTCCTGAAGATTTTTTTGGGGGGGTTAAGCCTGGGGAGCAACAGGGACCTCAGTGGGGTACAATGTCACAGAGTCCACCCTCTGAACCATCCATTTTCTTCAGGGGAACTGATCTCTGTAGTTTGGAGATGAGCTGTAATTGTGGGGGATCTCCAGGTTCTGCCTGGAAGCTGGCATCCCTACCTACATGTGGAATTTGCCACAGGACTTCCCACCCCTGTGTATTGGATTTCCCACCACTGTGTATTGGAAGTAATCATATGCGTCAGAGCCATCGCTGAGTGAATTGTCCTGTCTATGTCCTCTATTACCATAAATCTGCAATGGAGAAATTTTGTCCAGATGGCTAGACTTTGAGTTCCAGGGAAGAAATCTGGGGAATAATTAGACGATGCACGAGAGGCAAAGGAAATCACATCCATCTGGTGGTCCCGCGTATTCCCATGGCCACTTTTTCTCTCTTCCAACCCTCCCATCACTGTTTTTACCCCAATGCTCTTGCCAGTCACCCCACCCGTTGTCGCTTTGTCTAAGCAGCTGTCCCTGTTTTCCATCTCTCAAAATCTTACTCTGCATTTTTACAGGGGGATTCTGAAACACACTTCTTCAGATGTTGGGACTTTTATGCATTTCCATCTTCCATAACTGGACCCATGATGTGGTTGTGTTGTTTTAATGCATACTCCGGGGCCAAGTTCAAAATTACATATACGATACATTGGCTGCGTGGTTCACCATGGAAGTGTTGGCATGTCTAAATCAGCTCTCAGACCTCCTGGGCTGGCCACTGAAGTCTTGTGAGAATGAAATGCACTTTAACGTTTGAGGTGAAACCCATGAATACAGAAGCAGGTTGTGTGGGAGTAGCTGAAGACAGTTGTCCTGACATGAACAGCAAGAGTAGGGTGTCCGGGTCCCCCCTGGCCACTGCCCGTAGGGTTGCCCGTTGCCCGCTGCAGGTTGCAGAACTCCTGGATATTTGAGGATGGAGCCTGGGGAGGTCAGGGATCTCAGTGGGGTACAAGGCCATAGAGTCTACCCTCCAAGGCATCTGTTTTCTCCAGAGGAACTTGCCTCGGTAGTCTGGAGTGGAGATGTAATTCTGGGTGGTCCCCAGGTCCCACCTGGAGGCTGACATCTCTAAGCAGAAGCCATGCCATGGCGTGAACTGGACAACACAGAAGCCTGGACAATGAGCCCTATTTTTGGTGCTGGCTCTCACCTGTTGTGCCTCCACCTGCTCTTGAAAAACATCAGGGCCCTCTCTCATGCCTTCAGCGACCTGTGCTCAAAACAATGGACTTCCTCTGGTACACAGAGGCTCAGGATAGAAGACATCCTCTTCCTATGTCCTAGGTCTGCAATAGTTGTGTGTGTGGGTGTGGGTGTTTAAAGTAGTCGTCATATTATCAGCTTCACTGCCAATGAAAATCAATAAAAAACAATTTCCAACTACATTTATAATCCATTCTTCACCACTTTCTCCTTATCATTTTCCAGACCTATTTCATCAAAATGTCACTGGATCTGAATATATAATGTTATTTTTACGTTGCCTTCCCCCCCCCCCCATCCAAATGCAGGACACTTGATTTATGTTTTATTTTCACCCAAATATAGTAAGCTTATTCGAGTACAATATGGAAAGGATATGAGATACTTATCTTCAGTAACCCCCCCCCCAAGGACAATATCAGCTAGGCCTTTTCTTTCTAGACCCAGATCAGAGATTCATGACAAAGTTAGACAAGCAAGGGAGAGTTCAAACATATGTACTTACAAATCCCTCCCCAGCATTCTCCTTTGCATATGCTGGGGGGGGGACACAAGGGTGTAGACTTTCCAATTTCCCGGGGGGGGGCTGGGGCTGGGCCAGAGGCATTGCTTTGCTAGGAGCAAGGGTGGCTCCCGGGGGAGGCTGAGCACCTTCCTGAAAATTTTGGCGGGGGCTTACGCCCCGCCGCCCCCATGAAGATTACGCCTATGGGGGGGAGGATTTCCAAATATCAGATGCCTGTATTTTCCACCCAGTATCTGAGAGATAATAGTTTGTAGTTCTCCTGACCTGGATTGCCCAGGCTAGCAGGATCTCATGAGACTTGGAAGCTAAGCAGGATCAGCACTGGTTAGTACCTGGATGGGAGGCCACAAAGGAAGACGAGGGTCACTACGCAATGGGAGACAGCTGAAAACCACCTCTGTTCAGCTCTTGTCTTGAAAACCCTGCAGGGTTGCCATAAGGCACCTGTGACCTGATGCCACTTTCTGTCAGCACCTTTTTTTGTAGTAACTGATAGTTCAGAGGAAAGTGGTCATGTTTGGAAATACTAGATAGCTGACGTGCAGATATCAGCCAGTGTTCCCTCTAAGCTGAGTTTGTATGAGCTAGCTCACCGTTTTTTAGACTCTGGCTCACATATTTTTGTCTCAGCCCAGGAAGGATGGCTCCAGAGTAAACTAATGTATGCAGTAGCCAAATCACTCGCTCACAACTCTAATGCCAGTAGCTCACAAAGTAGAATTTTTGCTCACAAGACTCCACAGCTTAGAGGGAACATATATCACTGTGGTTTAGTCAGGAGGAAGTTGTTGTGCTTCCAGGGGGAGTGAAGTGAACCTGTGGGTCCTACCTCAACTCATGACCGAAGGCGCCACCCCTGCCCCCCACCTATGTATGGAACATGCTGGAACATGGACATGGCCTCTACAAGCATACGATCTGTATAAGCATAAATACTTTTAATAGTATTTAGTAGATATACTATGCTATGATCATTAGTGTTTAATTATTGAGAGTTTGAGATTACATATTTGAAGTCTTCCAAAATCAAAACAGGGAAAACCATTGTTAGTATTTAGTATTTAGACAAAAAAATGATTTTTAAATCCATTTTGACAATAGATTTTTCAGCTTGACGTAAAATAATATTTCCCCGCCCACTGAAAACAAACAGCAATATCATTCTGTCTATATTTACTGGAGATTTACTAATCCTTTAATATTGTCTTAGTGGCATTCTTTTTTCTGCAGAACTGTACTCCATTTAAAATTCAATTTGTTTAGCTAATAGCAAACCTGCATATTTTCTCATCACCGATTTTCTTGCTTCAGTTGCAAATAGTTCAGAGCGACAAAGGAACATTGGCAGCAGAGCAGTTGGATAATTTTAAACCTGGAATGAATGATCTTATGCCGTGCTCTCTTTCTACGATGATGTCTGCCTAAAATGGGGAGCTGTAGCCTTCTTTTGCCCCCACCCCACGGAACCCATGAGTCGGGGTCCCCTACGTCTGCTCTACTGATGCAACTGACATAAGAGAAGAGGAAGTGGTCTGGGTCAAATAACCCCATATTTTGATCCGTGACAACATGTCAGAGTCCCTGTCCATTTTGCATTTTACAGCTCGCCTGCCATTGAGAGAGGAGGTTCCTCTCTCTCTCTTTGATGTGCCTGGAGCTTGTCATCTTAGTGGTGCCAAACGTCCTGGCTTCTCAAATGTCTGTGATCCTGTTTTCCTTGCTATGTAGAGGCTACGTGCGGCCCAGGGCTATTTTTGGGCAGGAACGCACAGGAACGGGGTTCCAGCTGGCTCCCAAGTTGGCCACGCCCAGCAGGAACTCATTAACATAATAGGCCACACCCAACAGCAGAAACTCATTAGGATTGGCTACAATTAGGGGGTGTGGCCTAACATACAAAGGAGTTCCTGCTCCAAACAAAAAGCCCTGGGTTTTGACAACAAACAAGGTAAAGAGAATAAGAAGCAAAAAGTGGGTGTGGCCTAATATGCGAATGAGCTGTGCTGTCAGGGGTGTGGCCTATTATGCTAATGAGTTCCTGCTGGGCTTTTTGTACAAAAAAAACCCTGTACGTGCCTATGGGGGGAGGCTGACTGTTAGTTCTGGCGGGCAAATACCATGGGATGATTGGGTCCTGATCTTTAGTGCCTTTACTTGAACCCATTATGTCTGCAACTTTTGCATATTCAACTTCAGTCCTAACAATAGATGCGTCCAGGATGGTATCTATCGATTGTCTCGATAAAGTTAGCTTTCTTCAAACTGACTGGTGTTGAGAACTGATTTAACCAGGATCCTGACACGCTTGTCAGCACTTGACAGAACAAATGTTTTGTCCCTTTAAAGCAGTCCTAGAGCTACCACTGTCACGTCCAGGTTTCCCCCAGAAGTGATCTTCTCATCACTCTGGTGGTTCCACCCCACCACCACCATGTCTCTTTCTGCAACCTTCCTACCAGTTGCCAGGCTCAGCCTGGCAATCCTCTTCTAAAGGGCAGCCCAGCCTGACAACCTGGCAAAGTGCTAATAACAATGCAGATATGGGACTGGTTTATATCAGCAAAACAGCACAGGAGATGAAGGGTTAGCCCCTCTATCCCATTTCTGTCCACCCCATTTATAATAGGTTCAAGTGTGCCTGCAGTTTGTGTTGAATCAAAGTACCAGCATCCACAGTCTTTGGTGCATGTGTTTTGGTTCTGAGCTTCATGGCTGTACATGGATATATGCCCAGATCTCTCTAGTAGGGATGGACATTGACTGAATTACGAACCGAAATTCATCACAAACTGGGCCCAGTTCATGGTTCACGAGCACGTCTCCCACAGAGACGTTTTTTGCAGAGGTTTGTGAGGTTCATGGGAGTGGTTTGTGGGCCAGACATGCTGGTGCCAATGAATCAATTGTCAAGGCAATGAGGGGGGTGGACTTGTGCAGCCCTTCTGCGGCCCTGGAAACACCTGTAGACCTAGAGTCCCAAACTCTGCTCACTATGCTGTACTATTCAGATATATTGCAAGAAAAATCTATTGCCTATTTGTTTTGGAATCCTTAAATATGTTTTAGCTACTAATTTGATGTGTTAGAACAATATATTTTGGTGGAAGAAGGGTTATTTAGTGGTAAGGTCATTGGGATTGACATCCCCAGAGCTTAGTCATAGAATATGTTGGCTTTGAGGTATTTCAAGCATCAGTGAAAGTCTACACAGTTGAGCCCTTGTTCATATTAAGTGTCAAATAGAGTTCATAAATATGTAGAAAATGGTGATAATTATTCCATCAGAACCAGTCTGTCTATACCATTAACAATTTAATGGAATCTTATGTTGTGCTGTATATTGAAGTCCTTTGCATGAGAGCTTCTGAGAACTCTTAACTGTGTTATTGGGCTGTTTCATCACTAGAAGAGTTGTGACTCCTCCTTTTACCCTTTGATTCAGGATGGACTTGGTTAAAATATACATATGACTCCATAATCCCAGCCCTGATCATGCTCAGGATGATAATATTGGGATTATGGTGGGACTAAAATGGCTCTTCCTACTCCAGGCAAGCCCTGTTCCACCATCTCTTTCCTCCCCACCCAGGAGCCAGTGGAGTAGTAGGGTAGCCTGGTAGCCAGTGGGGCAGTAGAGAAGTCTTTCTGTGAAAGCATTGTCCCTTTGGTGCCTGAAATGTCAGGGCCATTTGCATTTGTCTGTACCATCTGGGCTGTTGCCCTCTATGTGCGAAGGACTAAGGCTACAAAGAAGCCATCTACAGTGCCCCCCCCCCCCACTGCTGCTGCTGTGTTTGTTCTGGGGAAAGAGAACAAGATGCCTGTTGTTGCAGGAGCGACAGAATCAAAGGAAGTCCATTATGTGGTTCCAGTCACTGCCATCTTGTCTCCATGCAGTGCTGTGTCTTCCACCATCTTGCTTTATTATGATAAAAACATACTTTCCATATTGGATTATTTGCCATGCTTTGAATTTCATGGAGAAAAACACATTTTTCAGGGGAGGGGAAACTTTATTTAGAATGGCCCCTTATTGGGAGAAAACAATTTGTGTTCAAGCTAGGTCTCAGCACAAGGTTGTTGGTTTTTTTTTTTTTACAATCCACTCAATGCTGCAAGGGGACTGGGCATGTGGTCAACAGAGGGAGAAATCCCTAGCACTTATTGGGAAGTATATTATGCACCAAAAATATTTGAATGAAATCAGTAAAGGGAGGGTGGTTCTTCTCCCCTGTAAAGCTGTTTTTCATAGCAAAAAAAATCAAATGTGGAGAATATTTGGCACAGCACTGAGGGTTTGTTTGTTTGCTTGCTTGCTTGCTTTAATCCAGTTCTATCTAGATTTTTTTTTAAAAAAAAAATCAGCCCCACCTCTCTGTCTTT
>NW_015169820.1:242990-243887 GCF_001447785.1 Gekko japonicus | reverse complement strand
AGGATATTTTTATGCTTCTTCAATTGGAAACTTCGAATGAAAGTTGTACTCAGTTGAATGATGAGCTTAATTGGATCTCCTACAGTATTTTCATTCCCATTCAGAGTTTTGAAAGATTGTGGAGGAGGCTGGGCTTTACTGATGCTCAAAATTGTATATCAATCCTAACTCAAGTGGCACTCGGCTTGTGAAGCAGCATTTGCACACCCACCCCAAAAGGAAGCCGTTGTGCTCCATGAAAGGGACACATCAACACTGTCATATAGGGTGCCAGAAATTTGGTCTGCCTTTTGTGTTGTATTGTCTGTAGAGTTGCCATCCTCCTGGAAGGCTAGGGTTGCCAGACCCCTGGTCCGGGCAGGGGTTCCCCTGATTTTTGGGGCTGTGCGTTGACATCACCCGGAAGTGACATCATTGTGTTGCTGACATGGGGAGTGATACTCTATTTTTTGGGCAAACTCTATGATTTTGAAGGCAAAAAATAATAATAGAATTTTGCCCAAAAACTAGAGCATCAGCCTCCCTGATGTTGGCAATGTGATGACATCACTTCTAGGTGACATCATCATCTCTCCTTATATATAATTGAGTAAGAACATTCTATATTGAACATTCTAAATTTGGCCCCTTTAGTGCATGGACGCTTGAACTGTCAGTCAGAAGATGCTGGCTGGGTTGACTGGCTGCTTTGTGCAGTCCCGCCCAGCGTTTCAAGGTCTTTTGCATATGGAAGCTGATTGGACTTCACTGCATTCCACACCTCAAACTCACCCCCCTCCCCGCAAGGCAGTTGGAATGTCAGTTGCATATGGAACCTTCAAGGTCTTTTGCATATGGAAGCTGATTGGACTTCACTCCATTCCACACCTCATACTCCCCCCCCCCAAAGCAGTTGGA
>NW_015169820.1:237799-241196 GCF_001447785.1 Gekko japonicus | reverse complement strand
CCTACCTGCTCTATCCCATGCATAATCTTATAAACCTCAATCATGTCACCCCTCAGTCGTCGTTTCTACAAGCTAAAGAGCCCCAAGCGCTTTAACCTTTCCTCATAGGGAAAGTGTTCCAAAACTTTTATCATTCGAGTTGCCCTTTTCTGCCCATTTTCCAAAGCTACAATATCCTTTTTAAGGTGTGGTGACCAGAACTGCACACAGTATTCCAAATGAGGTCGCACCGTTGATTTATATAGGGGCATTATGATATTGGCTGGTCTGTTTTCAATACCCTTCCTAATAATCCCCAGCACAGCATTGGCCTTTTTTACTGCAGTCACACACTGTCTCGACATTTTCAGTGAGTTATCTACTACTACGCCAAGATCTCTCTCTTGATCAGTCTCTGCCAGTTCAGACCCCATCAACGTGTATTTATAGTTAGGATTTTTGGCTCCAATGTGCATCACCTTGCACTTGGCCACATTGAACCCCATTTGCCATGTTGACGCCCACTTGCGCACATGGCAGACTACCCTAGGCATGACCCAGAAGCCCCCTGCCAGATTGCAGATAGGACCTGGCAACACTATGGAAGGCCCTGGAGATCTCCAAGAATTACAACTGATTTCCTGGTTACAAAGATCCGTTCTCGTGGGCAAAATGGCTGCTCTGGATGGTGGACGGCATAGCCTTATACCCCACTGAGGTCCTTCCTCTTCCCAAACGCTCCCCTCCCCAGGTTCCACCCCCCAAGCTCCAGGTATTTCCCAACCCAAAGTTGGCAACCCTGGATGTCTAGGCGATTTGGTGGAGATTTCCTTCATGTTTAAGGAGTATGGTGAATTTTTAAAATCAAGGATGCCGATTTGTTACTGTGGATATTACCGTATTCTTTCATTCTGGCAACACATGTTCGGAACATCTGCAAATGCCGATATCCATTTTTGTTTTCAAACTGAGAGCCTTCAAATTGTTGCCACAACTCCACATACATGTTATCATCCATGGCTGTGTACGTCTTTGCTCACGCGACAGCATAGGAGGTCAGTGTCACAAAGAGGGACTGGGCATGTGGCCACTGGCGGTGTCCCTCCACACCCCAGCACCATGCATTCAAGAATTTTGGTGGCACAGAAGGCGTAGATACCTGTCTGACAATTGGCCCAATCTGCATCTAGCATTTGCTGGAAGAGAAATCCCTCTCTACATTGCATGCTACTTTCACTTTGATTGATGGTCGGATTTTAGGGCAGTGTCCAGACTGTGTGCCGCTTTTACTTCGTTTGATCGCTTGGTTTTATGGTAGTGTCTGCATAGATGTATGGCTGTTTTATGGCCATTCAGGGGTGACTCTGCAGTCAGTATGGCCTTGGCCTGGGGTATTTGAATGTGGTTTTGAGCTGCATCTTTTTCTGTTCCAGTGTGGGTTTGGTAAAACAGTGGAACAAATGCTAGATGCAGATTGGGCCTAGGACTGCCAGCTCCATGTTGGGAAATTCCTGGAAGTTTGGGGTTGGAGCCTGGGGAGGATGGGATTTGGAGAAGAGAGGGAGCTCATCAGGGATGTGATGCCATAAAGTCCACCCTCTGGAACTGCCATTTTCTCCAAGGGAAGTGATCCCTGTAGAGAGCCAGTTTGGTGTAGTGGTTAGGAGGACTGACTCTAATCTGGGAGAACCAGGTTTGATTCCCCACTCCTCCACATGTGGCTGCTGGTGTGACCTTGGATCAATTGCAAGTTGTTTCAGAGCTGTTCTCTCAGGAGCAGATCTCAAAAGAGCTCTCTCAGCCCCACCTGCCTCACTGGGTATCTGTTGTGGGGAGGGGAAAGGAAAGGAGATTGTAAGCCGCTCTGAGACTCCTTTGGGTAGTGAAAAGCGTGGTATAAATCCAATCTCCTCCTCCTCCTCCTCCTCCTCCTCCTCCTCCTCTTCTTCTTCTTCTTCTTCTTCTTCTTCTTCTTCTTCATCATCATTCCAGGAGAACTCTATGCTCCACCTCGTGGTTGGCAACCCTTTGAGCGACCCATACCTTCTGGGTCCCCCCCCTCCAAGTAGGGAGTGTGGATGTGAGACCCATGAACCCACAGAGGTCAGAGTTGGGCCACCCATTCTCTCCTTCCACCCCCAACACTACTGTTTTCATCTGTACCCGAATGAAGAAGTAAACAGCATTGGATGGAAGGGAAGCTCTGTGTCTGGTTTCCAGCACTGTTGAGAATTTGTTTTAGTTAGCAGAATGAATTATTGATCAGTTGCACTAACAGAATCATTTAGGAATGCAACATTTGAGCCATTTTCATCGAAATGGAATTGCCTGAAATATTTAGACAGAACCTGACGATGAATGCTTCTTTCAAACAATTGCGGGATGTTCATCGCACTCATTGATTTGCCAAGATCCAATATTCGCTGTGCCTTTCTCTTTAAATTACAAGTCACTGCAGATGTTCTGTTCCATTAGCAGAAGGGAATTGTTAGAGGTGCCCAATAATGTTTTCAAGGTCATTCTGTGTGCTCTGCAATTTTTTTTTCAAAGATGCACAGATGTAACACTTGCAAAAGAGGTTGAAGATGTGCACACGTTTGATAGAGGAAGTTAACGTATTTTGAAAGGCTGTATTAATTGACTCTTCAAAGATGGATTTGTGCATCCTTTGGGGTGAAGGGGTTTGAGGGTCAGGATGGGATCTAAATCATCTAGGTTCAAATCCCCACTCGGCCATGAAAGCTTGCTGGGTAAGGCGCTTTTAGGGAAAAGGTGTGGTACAAACAAAGTAAATAACTATGTGGTTTAGCAGTAATTCCCCTGCATCTCTATGCTGAAGTGATGGTCCTGTACAGAGATGTGACAATCAGCTGTCTTCAGCAGCTGCTGAATGAAGTGACATCACCCAGAAGTGACACCATAATGTTGGGGACATAAGGGGTGATGCTCTGCTTTTTGGGCAAAACTCTATGGTAAATTTGACCTGAAAACCATAGAGTTTTGCCCAAAAAGCAGAGCATCAACCCCGGTGTGATGACATCAGTTCTGGTTTACTTGGAAGATGGTCAGGGAGTATGCATTTGTAGTTTGGTGACAGTTTGGTGTAGTGGTCAAGTGCACGGACTCTAATCTGGGAGAACCGGGTTTGATTCCCCACTCCTCCACTTGCACCTGGCTGGATGACCTTAGACATGCCATAATTCTGGCACAGCTGTTCTTGAAAAAGAGCAGACTCTGTCAGAGTTCTCTCATCTCCACCTACCTCACAGGGTGTCTGTTGTGGGGAGGGGAAGGGAAAGGAGTTTGTAAGCCGCTATGAGACACCTTTGGGTAGTGAAGGGTGGGGTATAAATCCAATCTCCTCCTCCTCCTCCTCCTCCTCCTCCTCCTCCTCTTCTTCTTCTTCTTCTTCTTCTTC
>NW_015169820.1:192285-237629 GCF_001447785.1 Gekko japonicus | reverse complement strand
TCTTCTTCTTCTTCTTCTTCTTCTTCTTCTTCTTCTTCTTCTTCTTCTTCTTCTTCTTCTTCTTCTTCTTCTTCTTCTTCTTCTTCTTCTTCTTCCCCCCCCCCCACTGGCCAGGTGGCTGGCATCAGGAAGGAGCCCACCAAATCAGGGGATCCAATAGCAATGAATTTGGAGCCAATAGCAAATAGTGTGAGACATTATACATACAAAGCTTGTGCTCTACAATCAGCAATGTCCCTTTCTCTGTAGCCCTGGAGTGATAATTGTCTGTGAGAGGGGTGTTTTGATGCCATCAGTCGTTGCAAGTGTTTCCTAAAAGCAGACTTTACAAAGGACCGCTGGGTAAATTTGCATTGCAAAAGACATGTGACCAATGAATTTTAGACCGCATAGTTGCTAAACGGGCAGTGCGATCCTAAGCAAAGTTATGCCCATCTAAGTCTATTGAAATTGGTGGGCTTAGATGGATGTAGGTCTGCTGAGGATTGTGCTAGTTAGCCATTGATCAGAAACAAGACTTGCCCTGAACACTCCTTCAACAATACTGCTCCATTATTATTAGAGCCACCCAGAAGAACCCAGTGAATCAGAGCATGCCCAGTAACCGAGGGCCAACTGATATAGTTTGTTGTTGTTCAATCGTACAGTCGAGTCTGACTCTCCACGACCCCATGGACCACTTCATGCCAGGCCCTCCTCTCTTCCGCCGTCCTCTGAAATTTGCTCAATTTCATGTTCATTGCATCGGTAACACTGTCTAATCATCTCAACCTTTGCTGTCCCCTTCTTCTGTTACCTTCAATCTTTCCCAGCATCAGGGTCTTCTCCAGGGTCTGATCCCTTCTCATTTGGTGGCCAAAGTATTTGAGATTCAGCTTCGGTATCTGGCCTTCCAGGGAACAGTCAGATTTGATTTCCTGATTTGATCTCTTCGCAGTCCAAGGGACTCTCAAGAGTCTTCTCCAGCACCGTAACTCAAAAGCATCTATTCTTAGGCGCTTGGCCTTCCTTATGGTCGCAGCCATATATTACCACTCAGAATACCATCACTTTGACTATCTGGACTTCAACTTACCCTCCCTCTTCTCCTGCCTCCTCCTGGCTGAATGAGGGCCGGAAGCGGGGTGGCCGGAAGCAGGGGGCGGGGCTTCGTCATGTGCCCCGCCCCCGTACCTTACCCGGGGGAACTGCGATCCCCCGCGATCCCCCCCGAAATGACCTCTGGATAAAGTTATGCACACTTAAAGAACAGCCCGGGCTTCCAAGGATTCCATTTATTTCAGTCACTCCACGGTGTTCACGGAAGGTTGGAACTAGCCTGTTCTTGTTTGTATTTATCATTTTCCCCATTGCACAAGCTTCATTCTAAGCCTTTTCTTCTTTTAATCTTATGCTGAAGGGAAGTGGCAGTAGTCTTTGTTTCAGGTTTTTGTTTTTGGGTTTCCCCGGTAATTGAAAAGTGTTCTAATACTAGGCTTCAAAGCGTGCTTACTGCATTAATCCCATTCTATGCAGAGAAGCTAAAAACAACAACACAGGATCATTCCTGTGAATCCCTCCGCATTAAGGCAGAGTTTCTCAGGTATTCTTTGGATGGTATTTGTTACCTGCTTGGGCCTGATGACTGCGCTCGAGTCTCTCCTACTTGACAAAACTCAAGTTCACAGGTTTTTAGCCTCCAGCTCACAGATTCTTGTCTTCGCTCAGGAAGGATGGCCCCGGAGCAAACTTAATTGATGCCGTAGCCAAATTGCTCACTCCAGGGGTCATTTCATAGAAAAAGAGCTAGGGGAACACATTAGCATAACTCATTAGCATATGCCACACCCCCTGACATCACCGGACATGTGTCATGAGGCCACACCCCCTGACATCACCGGACGTGTGTCATAAGGCCACACACCCCGCCCCCAATGGTCCCGCTGCCACCACCGGCCTTGAACCTCCACTGCTGAGCCCCATGAGGGGCCCGGCGGTGGACCTGCAAGGCCGGTGGGAGTGCAAGGAAGCCCCGCGAAGGCCCTCCCTGGCCCCAGGCAGGCAGGGGTGGGGAGAGGCAGGGAGGAAGCAACTTACCCTCCCTCTTCTCCTGCCTCCTCCTGGCTGAATGATGGCCGGAAGCGGGGTAGCCGGAAGCAGGGGGCGGGGTTTCATCATGTGCCCCACCCCCCGTACCTCACCTGGGGGAACTGCGATCCCCCGCGATCCCCCCCCCGAAATGACCTCTGGCTCACTCACAGCTTTAATGCCAGCCGCTGATAAAAGTAGAATTTTTTGCTCACAAGACTCCACAGCTTAGAGGGAGCATTGATTGCAACTGTAATCCCAGGTGAGGGACATCAGTTCCCCTGGAGAAAATGGCTGCATTGGAAGTTAGACTCTATAGCATTATGCCCCATTGAAGTCCCTCCCCCTCCCAAACCCCACTCTCTACAGACTCCTCCTCCCCAAATCTCCAAGTATTTCCCAACCCAGAGCTGGCATCCCTAGTGGGGTACAATGCCATAGATGCTCACCCGCCAAAGTATCCATTTTCTCCAGGGGAACAGATCTCGGTATTCCAGAGATGAGCTACTCTGGAGACTGGAGTCTGGCATCCCTATCCTTGGGTATTGCATGGTTTTGTACCACCATTCCCAAATGAAGATAGGAAGCTACTGTATATTACAGTAGGGCAGGGCTATTTTTGGGCAGGAACGCACAGGAACGGAGTTCCGGCTGGCTTCAGAGTTGGCCATGCCCACTACAGCCGAAACCTCTGCCTGCGTGGCTACAGAGGGAAGGCCTGGAGAGTGACCCCCCCCCCCCCCAGTGACTCTGAGGCAGGGCCCCTGGAAGGATCGAGGAGGCATTTAAATGCCTTCCTGTGCCTTCCCCGGCCTGTCCAAGGGCCGGCTTGCCCGGGCTCCCCACATCCCTGGGGCACCCAGGCAAGCTAAGGGAAGGCAGTTTAAACTGTTCCCCCTCCCCTCCAAGGGCTGGCTTGCCTGGGTTCTCCACAGCCGCGGGTCGACTAGGCAAGTCAAGGGAAGGCATGGAGTGTGGCCTAATATGCTAACGAGCTGCACCAGGGTGTGGCCTAATATACTAATGAGTTTCTTTTGTTGGGTGTGGCCTATTATGCTAATAGGTTCCTGCTAGGCTTTTTCTACAAGAAAGCCCTGCAGTAGGGCCATTGATCTCTCAAACCCTGAGCGATCTGCTCTAGCTGGCAGTGGCTCTCTGAGGCTTATCTAATTTTAACTAGAGAATGAACCAGAGACTTGACACGTATAAGGTATGTTTTATGTTGCTGAGGTGTGCAAAAATTTCATTATAGCTGCAGACCCCTGCTGCTGACCTGAGGGGCATGGGATCTGAACCCATCTCCGCAGCACTGACCCCTCTTATGACATCCTCACATCATGTCACCACCCTGGCTCCGCTCCAGATCATTGGCTGCAGCCAGAGAGTGTGATGAAAGGCATGACATGATGATGTTGTGATAACGGGTAAATGATCCCTAGTATTGGGGAGGGGGGGATAAGGGGAGGAGAGCTTGACTCGGGGTTGCCATTTTCAGCAGCAGCTCTGTGTCACACATAATGTGTGGTTGCTGGTAATTGCCCTTTTCTGTGCCATCGGCCCTGTTTCCCAGCTGCTCCAAACAGAGATTAATCCATCACGACCCTCTGAATCGGCTACTAATCTTCATTTCCCCCTTCATTTGTATTCATGTTTTTCCAGACGCCGTGTTTACTCATTTGTACCTTCAGGTTCCTCCCCCCCCCCAACAATTATACATGACATCAATGTAATTCTCTCCTATGAACTATTTTATCAGCATCTATTAATTTCAGTCAGCCTCTTTGTTTTCCTCTCATCATAGCTGAAAATGAAAACATATCGGCGTCTATTTGGCCTGGTGTCTAATGCGACATGCGCACCCTGATGCTCTCAACTGTTTGCACAGAGAGCCTGTGTCTTTGATTGCGCCACTGACTCCTTCAATCACATGTCTGCATTGTTTCTCTCTTTGATGAGATCTCTGTATCTCCCAGTGTAGCCTAGAGTTTCTGTGTTGTCCCCCATTTTCATTTTTCCCTATGTTGTTGGGGGTTTTGTCCTGTTCATCAAAGTGAGGCACTGTCCCCTCCTGCTAACATGAGGGTTGTGCTCAGGCAAAGGTGGTTTTTTTGTTTGTTTACTTGGTTTGTTTTACTTATTTTAAAGTAAAGAGAAAGTAGAAAACCTCTAGTAATTACTGCGTATCATTGTCAGCGCTGCATACTAATTAATTGCGATGTAGAGTGAAGGAGTTATCCAAGGTGAAAAATCAAACAGTCAGGGTGGCAAACAGACAATTGCTCAGCAGTAGAATCTTTTTTTTTTAACCTGCTTTTGCTCCAAGCATCCTTATTTATCTGCGACGAAACCTGAGTTCTACTAGCTGCCCTTAGTGAATTGCTATCCATACTGACATCACCCCCCCTTCAGTTTTACCTACCAGTGCACACATGTGCAGTAGAATTCAGCCTCCAGAACCTTAGAATCACCTGAGGAGGACCTGGTTCAGGCTCCACAGAGTATCAGTATTGCATGGTGATGTGCTGACTTTGCCAAGTTTGCAGCATTCTCCACCAGTCGTAGCAAGCCCCACCCAATCTAGCTTGCTGATCCGCCAAAGACTTGATGAATATCTCAAATAAAAAGACACCATATTGTTCGGGATGCCAGCCTCCAGGTGGGACAGCTCATCTCCAGACGACAGAGATCAGTTTCCCTGGAGAAAATTGATCCTTTGGAGAGTGGACTCTACGGCATTGTACTCCAGTGAGGTCCCTGTCCTCTCCAGGCTCCATCTCCAAATCTCCAGGAGTTTCCCAATCTGAATCTGGCAACCTCAGTCCCCTATCCCCTGCCGGTGGCCAGGGGGTACCTGGCAACCCTACATGTGTTTTTTTGTTTTGGGATTTTGCTTTGGACCCACATGGCTACTTACAATCCAAATTATAGGCACCAAGGTTTGTGCATTACGCTAGTATTTCTGTCTCTATGCCAGGGTTGCCAACCTCCAGCTGATCCCCAGGTGACAAAGGTCAATTACAGCTGATCCCCAGGTGACAGAGGTCAATTACAGCTGATCTCCTGGTGGCAGAGGTCAATTACAGCTGATCTCCAGGTGACAGAGGTCAATTCATCTGGAGAAATGGCTGCTTTGGAACGTGGACTGTATGGCCGGCCCAGATTAACCCCCCAGGCCAGATTAACCCCCCAGGCCTGCTTTCTGGGGCTGCTGTCCTGTCTCCCCTTTAAATTACTTCTTATCCTCAGCACCAGCAGGCCTTAGGGGCCAGATCGGGCCTGCCCAGCTCTTGGAGGAAGAGACTCTGTCTGGCCTAAGGCATGCCTGGAAAGACCAGACAGCTGGGAGAGTTATCCGGGGTTATTCTAGGCGAATAAAATAATTATTCACCGGGGGGTGAATCCGGCCTGTTACACCTGGCAAGAGTAACCCTGGGTTACTCCGGGCTAGGCCAGAGTAACCCCTCCGGGGTTATTCTAGGCTAGGCCAGAGTAACCCCCTCTGGCCGGGGGAATGAATCCAGCCTGTTACACTGGCAACCCTACTCTATGCTCATTTCCACACTCTTTATCCAAGTCCTGCTCTAAACCTCAATGGCATCTCTCATTGGTGGTAGCCGAGTCAGTGGGCATAAACCCCAACATCTCCTCCTTCAAGTGTAGTCACCAATACCTCCTTGTTCAAGGGCTCCATATCCATTTTTGTTGTCTCTTCCTTTTGAGCCACCACGAGGCACAGAGTTTTCTGGTCCGCCATCGAACTAACCAGTCATCTTATGCTCTGATGAACTTGGCTTTCGGAGACTGAACACATACGCATGAGTTTGATGGCACTCATCCCAGAGAACTTCCTACTGTAGGTGGCAGGTCAGCCTGGCTCTTTCCCAGCAGTCGATCAGTAGTTAACAGTTTCCATTTTATAAGAATATTCGGTGGGCCAGGGGGAAATTCGGCGTGCTCTTGGTATTTTAGAGGATGGGCTATGTTACTGAATTTCTGCTTTTGTTATAACTATTGGTTTTGTAATGTATGGTTGCATATTGTACTTTCTTTAAACTGTGATGGCCAAAGGTTATAAAAGGGGTCAATGGCTGAAAATAAATAGGGTTATAGAAACAACCAGGGAAATGTTTTGTATATAATGCAATAGATACTATATTGAAATTTTATACAGCAGACTGGACTGGAGCCTGATATGAAGGTTGTTGTTTCCTATTTGGAACATAAGCTTTGATAAGCAGAGAGAAAACAACCTTGGAAAATAAAAGAGACGACACTCACTAAATGCAAAATAATGAGTAAGGGAATTTACTACTGAGGAAGTCATAAGAGAATTTACTTCTGAGGAAGTTTAGGAGCGAAACGAAGACTCAAGCCGGAAGCTTCGTTAATATATTGATGTATTGTGATTCTCTTAATGTGTTGTGATATGTTTATAATATTGAGATTCTTATGTACGAATTAATAGGTGGTGTTTTATAAATGTATGAATTCAGCACTTTAAAAATTAATTTACACTTTGTATAAAATTTCAATATAGTCTCTATTGTATTATATACAAAACGTTTCCCTGGTTGTTTCTGTAACTCTAATCTTGTATCAACTGGGAAGTCTCTTATGTAGTACTTGAAAATAAATAGGAACAAAGTAAGGATGAGCACAGTCTCCGAGCTCTGTTCTGCTGCCATTTCTCAGATTACCTGCATTAAGGCATCCTGTTCGTCTGACCTTCCTCTCCTCTCTTTAGAATAACCCCCCCAATATTTCACTAAAATGTATTTCTGAAAGCATATTTTTACTTACTTACTTACTTATTTATTTATTGCATTTTTACCCCGCCCTCCCCGCGAACGGGCTCAGGGCTACTAGCTATTTGAGAGGACATGTCATGTGTTCTTGACTTTATGAATGCTAGAAATACATTGTTCTGGAAACGACAGATTCAAATAAGGGTTTCGCTTCACTGTTTGGTAGGTGGCAAAATGAGAGGATCAGCAAGAGTTCTCTTGGGTCTCTTGAAGTCTGATGACGTTTATGATCACTGTAGAATGGTATATTTTAATAAGTGTTTGCAGTTGGTGGGAGATGCAGTTATGCACAGTTCACCAACACTCCCACATTCAAACAGTTCAGGATTGGTTATTGCAGGTAATACCAGTTCAGATTCAGTCTAGTGTTTCCATGGGTGAACGGATTTCAGCATACTTCTCACCTCTCCCTGTCCCACTGTGGCAGCCTAAAGTGCCCCATGAAATCAAGTTCCTGGGGCTTCCTGGTATGGTTACCAACTCTAGCTTGGGCAATCTCTGGAGATTTGGGGGCAGCGCCTGCCGGGGGCAGAGTCTGTGAAGGTAGGCTTGCCAACTTCCAGGTGGGAGCCGGAGATCTACCAGAATTGCAGCGGATCTCCAGATGACAGTTTCCCTGGGGAAAATAGCCCCTTCAAGAGGGTATACACTATGACATCGTATTCCTCCGAGGTCCCCCCCCCTTCCCAAACCCTGTTTCCCCAGGCTCTACCCCCAAATCTCCAGGGATTTCCCAATACAGAGTGGGTAACTCTCTGTGGAGAGGGAGAGAGGTCAGCAAGGAAGTGATGGCATAGAATTCACCCTCCAAAGCTGCCTTTTCCTCCAGGGAAACAGATTTCATTAGAGCCGGAGATGAATCCTACTTCTGGAGAACTCCAGTCCCAACCTTGAGACTGGAGACGCTAGTTCTTGGGGGTCCAGGTGGTGATGTGAAGAAAAGGGTGTTAAAAATACCTAAGACCAGGGGTCATTTCCTGCAGGAGCGCACAGGAGCGGAGCTCCGGCAGTAAATAGCCCAGGGGGCGGGCACATGCAACAAGCCCCGCCCCCTGCTCCCAGCAGCCCTCAGTCAGAGCAAGAAGCAGCCAGGTAAGCTGCAGAGCCCCCTCCCGGCCCCCCAGTCCAAAACAGTCCAGTGGCACCTTTAAGACCAAGTTTTATTCAGGTACAAGCTCTCCCTCCTCTGCGAGGACAGATCTGCACATTCCTCCCCCCCCCCAATAGCTAGCAATCTAAAACAGTCCAGTGGAGCCTGAGCAGGGGGGGTTGCCTTCTGACACACTTCCAGTGATGTCAGAGGGTGTGGCATATGCAAATTAGTTATGCCAATGAATTATGCTAATGAGTTCCTGCACCTCTTTTTCTACGAAATGACCCCTGCCTAAGACTAACCTTAATTTTTGTCTTAAAAATACTGGAGGGCTTACCGTGGTGTGAGGTGGGAAGCTTCCATCTGGGGGTGTTTCCTAAAGAGAGAGCATTCGATAGACCAAGCAGTTGGGATGCGATTCATGGGGCCTTTGACACTTTTGCTAGTGTTAGAAGGAGACATAAAGAAGCTGTCTCTAAGTGATGATCTTGCAGAGTTGCTAATTTCCTTGTGCTGCAGGATCCCTCGATGCATGTTAAATTACATTAATTAACCTTGCCTCCCAGATATCAGATGTTAACCTCTTGTGGGAAAATTATTCCTCAAAAGGGATTATTTTTATACTTTAATTTGCTTTTACGGTTTGTCAGCATAAGTGAAAGCCCCAGATCAGTATGGAGTGTGTCATAATTTCTAGAACTGGAGAGGATGTTCTTACCACATTTTTAAAACAATCTCTTTAAGATTCTGTTACCATTTCCATTAAGTGGGTATTCTAGTAATATTCAGTACTGTGTTCCGTAGGGCTGTTTCTTTAGAATTCTAGTACTGCAGGTTCACGCCTCTGACCATATGCAGAGTTCCTTTCATTTGTGAGAGTGAATTTTCTTTTTGCTAATGACCAGTGGGCAGGAAGCACCTGAGCATATACAAAGGTGATCCCACACCTCTATCAGATGCCCGTTCTTTGTTGCAAAGCATAATGGGTCTTTGTTGCAGACCATGAAGGATCTTCCCGTTAGCACATAATGTCTTGTTGGTTGCACTGTGTTAGTACTATAATCAGCAGCTGAGTTCATAATAGAGACTCTGCTAGGAATTATTATTATTATTATTATTATTATTATGTGATGGCTGCAAGTAAAATTAAGGGTTTTTTTTTTAAAAAAATAAAAAAATTAAACCAAATAGGACCAACAGGAACCACATGAATTTAAATGATTTTTTTTTAAGTGGCATCAAATTGTACAACACTGAGAATATAAATAAGAACACCTGCCTTATTAGTTAGACTGTTGCTCCATCTAGTCTGACTAGCAGTGGCTCTGTCTTCAGCCAGCACCCTGAAGTTTTTAGGGGACATTTCAGGGATTCATTCAGGGAGCCAACATGGCCACTAGGCTAAAGCATTGGGCCACGACTGGATGAACCAAGTTTGCCATTACTCAGTAACCTTGGACCAGTCATTCTTTCTCAGCCTAGCCTAGGTTTGCCATTTACCTGCTTGTGGCAGGAATCCTCCAGCCAATGTTCTTGTGAAGAAGTCATGTCAATCAATGTCACGGTGTGTTCTATGGTTTTAGAACCATAGAGTTCTAGAATGGCGAAGTTCTATGGTTTTACCATAGAGTTTAGGGATATTCTTAGAGCCTTGTGATGTCACTTCTGTGTAAAACTGAGGAGTAACTGGTAAAACCTGGAAATGACATCACAGCATCAGATCAAGGGGCTGTGGCTCAGTGACAGAGCATCTGCTTGGCATGCAGAAGGCCCCAGGTTCAATCCCCAGTATCTCCAGTTAAAAAAATTGGGAGCGGTGATATGAAAGACCTCTACCTAAGACCTTGGAGAGCTGCTCCCAGTTTGAGTAGACAATACTGACTGTGATGGACCAAGTAGAAATTTTCATGTGTTAGTGCTTCCCCTCACCAGACCCCTACCCCCCAAAGCTCCCAGGAATTGAGGGTTGAAGCCTGGCCAGTATAGATTGTTGTGAGGATAAAATGGAGGAGAGGAAGACCCATATACACCCCCCAAAGCTCCTTGGGGGAAGGAGGGGTTTAAACGCTCCACTAAATATAAATACAATTCCAAGAACTCTTCCTCATGAGGTGTGTACTCTAGCATTGATAAAAGAACCACTGTAAACATATGGGAGTTATCTCATTTCGTTACAACCTAAGAAGGAAGGTTAGGGTGAGAGAGAATGGCTTGGCCAAGACCACCAAGTTAGCTTCACAACTGAGCAGGGATTTTGGATCTGAGTTTTTCATATGCAACTATAACATGCTCACTCAGACCTATGACCCACCAAGGCAAACAAGCCATTTATAGTGGTGTCCGAGAAGACTTTCAACCCCACCCCCATCAGTGAAAATGAGAATTTTATCAGGGCATCACATGTGGCTGGTACATTGGTTTTGACTTACTATGGTCCCGTTCACACAAGGCGATTTGGCCCGGGAGCGGGACAGTTCGGGGGCGGGTCAAACCGGCGCGATCACACCACAACATCTGTAAAGTGTCGTGTTTCCGTCCCCGAACTGGCCCTTTCCCGGGAAACTGTGCTTCAAACTGAACCACCTACCTCGGTGGTTCAAGTGGACGTGGCGCTTCTAACCGGGCGTTTGATCGCCGGCGCGTCCTTGCGCCGGCACAACCCCGGGCCGGAGCCGAACTGCGCATGCTCCGACATGCGCAGTTCAGCCGGCTCCCGGTTAGGGCCGTGTTTTCTCCCCGGCGTTTGATCGCGCCGGGGAGAAAAGGCGGCTTGGCCGGGGGATCCGGGGGATCCCGCCGCGCCGTGTCAACGTTGGTGCGGCTTTTAAAAGCCGCGCCTTAAGAGGCTTTTCCCCTGCCGTGTGGCAGGGGCCTAAGTCAAGTTCTGTAGGCCTGTTTTAGCTTTTCCACTACATTGGCTCCCTAGATGAGAATCAAGCTTCAAATGTTGGAACCAAAGCAGTCTCATAAAGGAATACAATTTCTTTCTCTTTTTGAATATACTGTATACTCCTTTTTTTCCAACAAATGATTATAGATGTCTAACTTTCATTAGATGTTCTGTTCTGTAGTTGTTTTTGTATGAGTTGACTTTCTCATTTCTCCCTCCACTGAACAAATTGGATATCCGTGTCAAGAGAAAAAATGTTTTAAGCTGTTGATATTATGTGACCTTATAGTCCTTAGCATTGGGCTGGCACAGATAATCTTGAAAAGGGTCATGCTCTGACAATGAAAATAGTGGTGGAGACATGGGGTGGTCAGCTATGCTGAGACTTCCGTAGAGCATCATTAACGTAGGTGCATATAAACACACCCTTGACCACCCTCAGTTCCCATTTGTTTCAACATTTACTTGGTAAAAAGGATAAATATACACTGGTGTCATATGAAACTCTTCAAGTGTCAAGGACATGTGTGTCCAATTAGAAAGCCATAGTTCTGTAAACCATTTTGAGAATGAGTGTCTGACTCTGTTAATATTCTCATCTAGCTTGTTGACATAGTTCATTATATGTTATTACTATAGCACATAAAATATATGCACTGCGGTATGATGGATGAACTAGGATAATAAACAACAAGGACTTAAGAGAACCCACTGTCCAGATGTTCTTTAGCAAAAGGATTCCTCTAGTGGCTAAAAGATGTTCTAAAGGTATCTTCAGGGTTCTACTAATAAAGGAATACTTATAGAAAATTTTGTTCATCACTGCAGGAAGTCCTGATGATAATATTTAGACTGTATCTGAAGTATTCACATGCACTAGTTCAAAAGCTCCTTTGCCCACAAAACATCTAGCGTAGCTTGAACGTATGAAGCAGGCTTGTACTGAAATAGACCCTTGGTCCATCAGTGTCAGTATTGTCTCTCCAGGGTCTCAGATCTTTCACATCAACTCGTTTATGCTTTTATCTGGAGATGCCAGGGACTGAACCTGGGACCTTCTATCACTGAGCCACCCCCCCCCAATGTAATGACATATTTGGTTGTAGCCTAAGTAGGTTTGCCATATTCCTGGTAGAGGCGAGGAGTTCCCCTGATTTTGGGGGTTCCAATCCACTGCTTTAGATTCTTTTGAACCATGGTGCTGGAGAAGACTCTTGAGAGTCCCTTGGACTGCAAGAAGATCAAATCAGTCAATCCTAAAAGAAATCGACCCTGACTGTTCCCTGGAAGACCAGATAATGAAACTGAAGCTCAAATACTTTGGCCACCAAATGAGAAGGGAGCACTCACTGGAGAAGACCCTGATGCTGGGAAAGATTGAAGGTCAAAGAAGACGGGGACGGCAAAGGATGAGATGGTTAGACAGTGTCATAGATGCAACGGACATGAAGTTGAGCAAACTTCAGAGGATGGCGGAAGACCGGAAGGCCTGGCATGATTTGGTCCATGGGGTCACAAAGAGTTGGACTCGACTGTGCGACTGAACAACAACAACAACAAATCCACTGCTGGCCAGCTGGCCAGTGGGGGAAGCCCCAACCTCAAACAGTCCCTCTTGTGTTGATGTTGTCAGCTCAATGATATCACCTGGAAGTGATGTCATCATGCCGGGCACATCACACAGTGACACTCTAGCATTCTGTCCAAATCTCTATGGTTACCAAAGAGTTTGGGCCAAAATGCTACAGCGTTGGTGTGTGACATGCCCAGAGTGATGACTTCATTTCTGGGTGATGTCATCATGGCACACGTGCTTTGTGCATGCACAAGACGATCCCGGGACGGACCTAGGAGCCCCCCCGCGAAAAGCCAGACAAGACCTGGCAACCCTAATCCTAAGGCTCACTTCTGCTCGCACAAGATTTCTGTGGATTTCTTTCCTGCAGGCCCCTGTTTCTGTGAATTAACCAACCACCAGGAATAAGATGTTGAAAAACTCAGGAGGCTGCAGCTGGAAGAGTAGTTAGAATATTTCCATTATATGAGCAACGTTTGAGATGTGGTGGTTAGCATTCAGCCCAATATAGTATCTTATACTGCATCTACATAATTCTCAGTCTGTAGAAATGGAGAATGAAGGCCTCCTGCCATCACCATGAACATGGCGCTTTTGGCTGGAGTCAGGTTACACATTCAGTTCAGCTGTCGGTATTATAGACCAAAGCAGGGCCTTTTTTGTAGAAAAAGCCCAGCAGGAAATCATTAGCATAATAGACCACACCCAACAGCAGGAACGTATTAGCATATTAGGCCACACCCTGACAACACAGCTCATTAGCATACTAGGCCATACCCCCATGTTACCAGAAGTGTGGTCATCCAGCCACACCCACCTTTTGCTTCTTATTCTATTTACTTTGTTGTCAAAACCCTGGGCTTTTTTTGTAGCAGGAACTTCTTTGCATGTTAGACCACACACCCGTAATGTAGCCAATCCTAATGAGTTTCTGCTGGGCGTGGCCAACTCGGGAGCCAGCCGGAACTGCGTTCCTGTGCGTTCCTGCCCAAAAATAGCCCTGGACCACAGTCTGAAACGAAATCAGTCCGGTTGAGTTCTGCCTCCCACCGCCGCACTGAGCAAACCTTTTCCTTGTTTTGGTCCGATATCCTTTCCGGCACTGCCGAAAAAAGCGAGTGTCTCCTTGTGTGCTGCAGTTATTCATCTCAGCTATTTGAAGATGAGTATATGTGAGATTCTCGTGGAGGAGATGTAGGCCGGGGGGGGGGGAACTGACTGTCTTGTTTCAAGAAAGAAAGAATGTAAAGGAGAAGTGAAAGTGGGGAGAGAGCAAAAGACAAACATAACTAGTTTGTGAGCGAGCCAAATTTTAGAGGATTATGTTCTTAATCTTGACATTCAAAGGAGACATCCTGTGATGCTGTAAATGTTCCAACAGGATTAAGCAGAGTGACTGCAGAGACTGTAAGAGCACTCCAACCTTTTTCCAATATGCTCATTTTTCAGGGACAGGGAATTGTGCAAAAAGAAGGGGGGGCTCTCTTGTCTCTCGTCAGTCGGATTCAGTGTTTGACTTGCATTTTTGACTAGAGTGATAATGTAATTCGGGGGGGTGCCTTCTTTCTCCTCCTTTCTTGTTATAAGTTGTCCACAGGGGTCACTTCGTAGAAAAAGAGGTGCAGGAGCTCATTAGCATAGCTCATTAGCATAACTTATTTGCATATGCCACACCCCCTGACATCACCGGAAGTGTGTCAGAAGGAAACAACCACCGCTCAGGCACCACTGGACTGTTTTGGATTGCTAGCTATTGGGGGGGGCATCTTGTACCTGAATAAAACTTGGTTTTAAGGGTGCCACTGGATCGGGGGGGCAGGAGGGGGAGCTCTGCAACTTACCTGGCTTCTTCTTGCTCTGACTGAGGGCTGCTGGGAGCAGGGGGTGGGGCTTGTTGCATGTGCCCACCCCCTGGACTCTTTACTGCCGGAGCTCTGCTCCTGTGTTCTCCTGGAGGAAATTACCCCTGGTTGTCCGGTGTGGACAATGGCAAAATTGTAAATTAGATGGGGAAGCAATAGCCCTCTGAACAAAATAGCAAGTAGGTTACTATAGCAGGGGGCGTCACGAGAGGATTAGTGGAGCCTGGCTTGAAAACGGAAAACTCCAAAAGAGAGTGAGAAAGAGAAACTGATACATCCACAGCTTTTTTTGGGAGGGGGATCTTAGATGCATCAGAATGTGCACATGATCAAAAAATGACATGGCATCGCTCTAGCTGGACTGTACCATTTTAGAACCATCACGTTATAAAAACAAATAGTTTGGTGTAGTGGTTAAGAGCGGCAGACTCTAATCCGGAGAACCGGGTTTGATTCCCTACGCCTCCGCATGCAGCTGCTGGGTGACCTTGGGTCAGTCACAAGTTCTCTCAGAGCTCTCTCAGCCCCACCTACCTCACAGGGTGTCTGTTGTGGGGAGAGGAAGGGAAGGGGATTGTAAGCCGCTCTGAGACTCCAAGTGAAAGGTGGGGGATAAATCCTCCTCCTCCTCTTCATCCTCCTCCTCCTCCTAATAACCAGTTGTGGAAGGTGTGTAACAGGAGGGAGCCAGAGGGAGTGAGGGAAAAGCTACTGATAGATGGTAGGGCAATGGGAAGAGGAACAGCCTGGCTCAGAATGGATGCTTTATGTGTCATAGGTAGAAACATCAGGTACTCTGAAAGACTGCAAACTACATTGCAGTTGCCAGTCACAATTGACTAGGTTGGCATTGATGGACCAATGGTGTGACTTACTAAATATGAAATTTGCATATGTGCTTGAACGATTATGTGTTCCCGCTGTAAATCTTGTGTTCTCCAACTGTGCCTTATTCAGTAGGGACAATCTTTGTTTTCTAGCATCTATCCCTGGAGAATCACAGCCCCTATTTTTTGGAGATGTTTTGAGGATACTTTTCTGCAATATTAGTTGGTTGAGTCAGCAGTCTTCAGGATTCAGTCCCTTCCCCAGGTTTGTAGACTATTTAAATAATTGTGTGTTTGTGAAAGACAGAGAAAAGGGATATGCATCTTAAATCTAATACACATGTGTGTACATTTGTGCAGGGCTATTTTTGGGCAGGAACGCACAGGAATGGAGTTCCGGCTGGCTTCCAAGTTGGCCATGCCCAGCAGGAACTCATTAGCATAATAGGCCACACCCAACAGCAGAAACTCATTAGGATTGGCTACTTTAGGGGTGTATGGCCTAACATGCAGAGGAGTTCCTGCTACCAAAAAAGCCCTGGGTTTTGACAACAAACAAGGTAAACAGAATAAGAAGCAAAAGGTGGGTGTAGCTGAATGACCACACTTCTGGTAACATGGGGGTGTGGCCTAATATGCTAATGAGTTGTGCTATCAGGGGTGTGACCTAATATGCTAATGAGTTTCTGCTGTTGGGTATGGCCTATTATGATAATAAGTTCCTGCTTGGCTTTTTCTACAAAAAAGCCCTGGTTATACATAAATCATCTGACTTGGAAGCACAGAAGCTTTATGCGGTATCCCTGATCCTCCACGTTTCCCAGTTAAGGGGGAAATGCTGTTCAAACAAATGACAAAGGTGACCTGACTCCAAGGGTGACAAGAGAAAGAATTTTTACTAACAAAAATAGAAGCACATTTTACGTGACATATTCATGTAGGTACATTTAACACCTAGTGAACAGATTGACTTCCAAAAGCTTAACTTGCTGCAGCTCCAAGCCCAGGTAAGAGAGAGAAGGAGAGAGGTCCTATATAAGATGAAACAGTAGGCAAGCGACGGCTAAAGAGGCTCTACATCTAACCAATGAGAGGATGGGACCAACAGACAAGTGTACCGAAGTGAGAGCTTTCCCTTAATGTTTTCCCTCCCAGATCCTCCTGCACGCAGAGTTACAACATGCTGCTTCCCTCCCCTCCCCTCCCCTCCTCCCTATCTATCCAGATAGCAAAAGCTTTTCGATGGCCCCGGTCACACGGGAGGTTGGAAGAGGGACGGATCGGGGGCGCAGCAAACGGGCGTGAGCACACCGCAACATCTGGGAAGCGGCGCACACCCGTCCCCGATCTGGCCCTTTAGGCCGAAAATGCGCTTTAAAAAAGAACCAGCAAAAGAGGAGGACTTGCCTGAAACGGCGCAGCAAGCGCGGCCGTGGGATCGCCGGCGTGCCTGTCTTCAGGAGTATTCGAGGCTCCCAGCCGAACTTCACATGTGCAAACATGCGCAGCCGGCTGCCTCATGCTCCCTTCTGTGGCTTTCTCCCTGGCATATGATCGTGCCGGGGAGCAACTGCGCGGCGGCTCACGGGATCCGTCTGATCCCGCCTCCGCGTGTTTCTTTTGGTCAGGGGTCGTTTTGTAGAAAAAAGAGCTAGGGGAACTCATTAGCATAACTCATTAGCATATGCCACACCCCCTGACATCGGGGGCCCGGCGGTGGACCTGCAAGGCTGGCGGGAGTGCGAGGAAGGCAGGCAGGGGTGGGGAGAGGCGGGGAGGAAGCAACTTACCTTCCCTCTTTTCCTGCCTCCTCCTGGCTGAATGAGGGCCAGAAGCGGGGCGGCCGGAAGCAGGGGGCGGGGTTTTGCCATGTGCCCCGCCCCCCACACCTCACCCGGGGGAACTGCGATCCCCCGTGATCCCCCCGAATCGACCTCTGCTTTTGGTGCGGCTTTACAAAGCTGCACTTTGGCCGCATCAATTTCCCCCCGTGTGGCAGGGGCTGATGTACGTTACTTGAATTGTTCTCTGATCAGTCATTAGTTGCATCAGTGCCATGGGGGGGGTAAACATTCTATTAAATATTGTTCAGAAGTTAATGCAGACACAGGTTGGGACGTGTTCCACTGGTGGGACACAGAGGTAGGTTGAATCTGCATTTGTCTTTCCCACCGGTGTCCCAGCCTTCTGACTCCGTCTTCAAAAAAGCTGTCCACATTTGGCTTCGTTTTCACACCTCAAGAGTGCTAGCATACTTTTGCACATCCGCATATGTTTATTGCCCTTTCGTGGCGGCTCCACTTTCATTGCGCCTCTGCACTGCTTTAAAAGAATCTTCTCCAAACAGCATCCAAACAAGCATAGAGTCACATACATATTCCACTGTAGTCTAGCTGGAATGCAGGGTTTTCATAAGAATGGTGAAGATATCTCTCTTTCTTAATCCCCACGTCCACCTGCAAGTGTGACGTTCTGTCTCCTGTTCATTCTACCTCTCATGGATTATCCCTCTGTGACTTTTTGGCATGCTGCTTGTAACTTTGGACAGCCAAGTGTTTCTCCTAAACCCCTGTTTCTCCTGCCCATCAACAAGTGTCTTCAATCTGCTATTTCCTGCCAACCCTACATGTCAGGGAGTATCCATTGTGCACCTGCCACCTCTCCGGTTCACAATCCCATCATTATTTTAATTCACAGCATTTTCCTAATCTGCACAGCAACCAAAGAAAGTCATGTGTGCACACATAAATACACATTAAGCTGACTTATAACGAATCAGACCCTTGATCCCACAAGTCAGCATGAATCTATTTTATTCAACTGGCAACTGGTTCTGAGCTTTATGATTGAATAACTTTTTTTTACTTACATACCTGTAAAGCCATTTACGTCATCTTTTGACTCATTTTTTTAACTACCGGTGGAATTATGATTTTTGTTTGTTTGTGTTTTAAAGCCATAAACATAAATCTTGCTTCCAACAATACTACCACAATTTTATGTCCTTAAATCTTACTGTGAATGATAAATATAAGGAGAGGATGTCTGTGAACATATAAATGTCCTTCTCAGAAAAGAAAAGTGGGTGCTTTTTTTCTTTCTTTCATGGTGGGACCCGGGTTCACTGATAGATTGATGGGATGTAAGATATGAAAGGCTGAGAAACCACTGTTGTAGAGTACATAAACCGGTGTAAACAGGTAAAGCTTTGTAATAGTGGAAAGGCGAGGCAAGTAATTGTTGGTACAAGAATGAGGTTATTATAGGAGACAAGAATCTGTTTTCATCTTCGAAATGGTGGAGGGTGTGCAGTCCCAGTTTCCAGTTATAGAATGTATCCATCTAAAGTGTTCCAAACACTCCAAAAGGACTATTGATTGTGAAGGGCTTTTCCCAAAATGGCAGCATAAGCCCCAACAATGCATTAATTCCCATGTAGATACTCTCTCTGTAAAATGGATATGAAATCCTACTCAGCCAAATTGCGAATAACCTCGAGCCTGCCAGGCGGTAGGGAAAATTTGTTTCTCAAGCTGTTAACTTTATCTGTCAGTTCTACAATTGAAAAGTGAAGATAAAAGGTCAGTCCACTGCCTGATGACTAAACCCGGTTTGTCTGTTCTAACTTGTACGGAAGAAATTAAATACTCTGATATAAGCTAGGAAGCAGCGTTTGGTCAGGTTATTATGCCCGCTACACTCACTTCTGAGTTATGAATTTGTAGACATGGTTTTAATTAAATGTATATGGTTACCCGCTGCCCACTTCCGCAAGAGGAAGGAAGTTGCAGGACCAGAACTTTGGGGTTCCGTTTTCATTCAAATGAGAAAAGTGACTGAAGACTCAGGATGCATTTGCAGAACCTGTTTACAAAAATCTGTTGCGCATATGCATGTGCGCAAAGTGCCCTCAAGTCACAGACAACTTACGGCAAACCCATAGGATTTTCAAGTCGAGCAATTAAGCAGAGGTGGTTTGCCATCGCCTTCTTCTGCAAAGTCTTCCTTAGTGGTCTCCTCTCCAAGTACCAACCCTGCTTCACTTCTGAGATCTGAGACCCGAAAGTGACGTCGTTGCGCTGGGCACATTCTACAGGGGATGCTCTAGCATTCAGCTAAAAGCTTTGTGGTCACCATCAGAGGTCATTTGGGGGGGGAACGCGGGGGATCGCAGTTCCCCGGGTGAGGTACGGGGGGCGGGGCACATGACAAAGCCCCGCCCCCTGCTTCTGGCCACCCTGCTTCCGGCCCTCATTCAACCAGGAGGAGGCAGGAGAAGAGGGAGGGTAAGTTGCTTCCTCCCTGCCTCTCCCCACCCCTGCCTGCCTGGGGCCAGGGAGGACCTTCGCGGGGCTTCCTTGAACTCCCGCCGGCCTTGCAGGTCCCCCGCCGGGCCCCTCATGGGGCTTACGAAACGACCCCTGCCCCTATGTCTACTCCAATTGGCTCCTGGCCAGGGCTAATTTGTGACTAGATTGGGGGTTTTAACTGTCTGATCCCTTGGAAGAGAGTTCCTGTTCTCTTCCTGCTCTCTCTGCTGCTCTGTGTTATGTGCATCTGAAATGCTGTCCTGCCATGTGGTCTGTTGGAGGACAAAGGATCCCCTTGTGCCTTAGAGCACATGAGGCAAGGAGGGGTGTTCCTCCGCAAACCCCCTTGGGGGGTACCTGGACTATAACACTGGATAATCCTGGACTATAGATCACCTCTGGTAATTATATAGATCTCTTTAATGTTTAGTGAAGGCCAAGAGCCATAAGTTTTCTTGTTTTGAAATCCTTGTAGTCTAATTGCTAAGTTCTGTGCTGAATAAACTTATCCTGGTCTTCTAACTTGTCTGATGTTGTAACTGGATCTCAAGGCTAAACTCCTGTGCCTAGCTGGCCACATGCTACCTATGTAAGATTAAGTTGTATCTCTAGATAGAGGTGCTAATGTGTAAAGTCCCAGAGGCCAGTTAAGAGTCTGAACCTTGCTCTTGGGCTGGAAGGGGACTCTAGTTTAAAAAAGGTTCTGGTGGCTTTTGTTCTGAAATCCAGAGAGGGTAGCATACCTTTCTGGATTATTGTTTAAGTTATTGTAAAGTGTAGGTTTCCCCCTCATTCCTGGACAGGCGTGAGGGGCAGGGATCCTATACAGATCACCAATGAGATGGTGCTGCATGTAAGGTAAGAGGAATTTTCACAATCCATTGCTTAGATCAGGGATGTCAAACTCCTTTGTTATGAGGGCCGGATCTAACATAAATTAGACTTTTGGGGGCCGGGCCACGTGTGTCATAAAATGTAATGCCAGGTAATGGAGATATAAACTTTATAAAGGACACAAACACAAAGTTTTTTTTTTACTTAAAATAAAAACATGTTTAAAACATTAGCTCTGTAAGCTGCAAACCTACTTTTGATTTATTGACAATCACCACAGAAATCTCATGCTCAGAGTTAAAACATGAAATGGCTGAGTGATTAAGAGAGTCTGGTGAAGCAAGCTATGATGCAGATGCAGCAGCAGAACTGGAAGCAGGAGATGGCCAGTTCCACTGCGGGCCTGATGGAAACCTTCTGGGGGTCTGATCCGGCCCCTGGGTCGCATATTTGACACCCATGGCTAAGCTGCTAGCTTTCTGTGATTGCTACAATGCAGAGATTGGGGGAGAAACTGGGGAAAGGGGAGCATTTAATAAAGAAGTGAAATAGGATGAGATTTAAAAAACACCAGAAGAGCACAGAAAAATTGATCGTGATTTGGAATAATCCTATTCAAAGGACTCAGAGTTTGTTTGTTTGGTTTTTTCCTCCCCAGATCCATATTAGATTTTGATTATGCATTTGTTCTGAATGAACCACCAAGTAGGAATCAATATTGAGACCTCCTTCTTCTGGCATAGCTGCACTCCATTTTAATACATCATTTGAGTGTTTGCAATAACTATTTGTTCCTTTCAGTATTCTGGGTTTTTAGGGGTTTGACCATGGTCTCTATAAGGAGCTGCTTAATAAAATTTAGAGAGAAGGCAGGTTGGTTTGTTTTATCTCTAGTTTTCTTTTTGCATCTTAATTTTAAAGTGTAGGTTTCTTCCCCCTGATAAGTCACCTGTTTGCTTGTTTTCATTCATGAAGTGGCACGGTTCAAAAAGGAAGCCATCAAACTCATACCACATTCCTTTTTTTGTTTGTTTAATGTAGCAGCTTGCCTTTTAAAAAAACACACACAATACACTTCAGCAATACAACTTTTGATCCTCGTGTTGCTGTGTGTAGAGACCAGTTATGCCATATAACAGGGATGCAATGGAATTTCTTGAGCGTGTCACTTCAGTTTGGGTATCTTCGCTTTCCATTCTCCCTTGTGACAAACGAACCTGAAGATCTGCCTTTTTAGCTTATCCTATTAGTGTTTTTGCCACGGTGTTTAAGTTCATACATGCATGCTGCTCCTTGCTTCTGTTTAAATACAAATGCTGGCTTATAAACAATAACTTTATTATCAGACCACAAAATCAAAGCACTTTTGTTCCCAGAATCCAGTTTGCTGTATGTTGATATATTAGGACAAAGGCAGAACAATATGCAGATTTCCACATTTGCCATTTCATTACCTTTGACAATAGAAAGAGCAAGCTCTCTTTTCTTGATTAGAAGAATGTTGTTTCCCAAATTGTTAACAAATGATGGTTAACACAAATGTTTGTTAACACAAATGTGACAGTTGACACACACATTAGGGTTGATGTTTTGAAGTGACTATATATGGAGCTGAAAAACAGGAATACAAGGCAAGCGTTTCCCGTCTTACTGTATTTCATCCCCACAGAAAAAAGATCTTTGGGGCAGGATCCGGATTAAGCATGTATTTCACTCTGTCATTAAATTAGGGATGCTTGTGAAATGGTTCCCCTCTACATGTCTCCCTCCGGTTTGGAGGTTCCAGATTAATGTATCTTGTCTGTGGACAGGCAATGACATCCTATTAATTCATCATGGTTCTGTTGATGGTTCCCTGGCTTCAATCTGCCTGCAGTGTTTGCTCTCATTTCAGTTAGCACGGGGGTGTCAAACAGACGGCCCATGGGCTGGGACCGGCCCATCCGGGGCTCTTATCCAGTCTGCGAGCAACTGATTACCTGTATTGCCAGATGACAGAAGGCTGTGCGTTATGTCCCAGTGCTAAAGAGTAATGAGCGGTAGAAGTGGGAGGGTGGGCATCAGGGAGATACTGTAAGGAACTACTGTAAGAGTGTTAATGTTTTAAGCATGTTCGTATTTTGAGTAAAAAATAATATTGTTGATTAGGTTTTCTTGTGCCCTTTATAATACCTGGTATTATACATGACCCAATCTGACAAAGTGACATTTATGTCCTATCCGGCCCTCACAACAAATGAGTTCGATGCCTCAAAGTCAGCATGTGAGCATCTCTGCACATTGATTTGAAACACTGTAGAAAGAGGAATCCTGCTATGTTTATATCAGTATTCATTTTGCTCAAGGTTTGACTCAAGGTTCCTATTTGCTCATGTGTATCTGTAACCTATAAAAGAGAGAGGGGGAGAGATACTAGAACCTGCTTATATACTGAATATGCATCCATTCTGAAATTATTATTATTTTTAATTCTCCAAGTTAAACTGGATGATATGCTGAGCAGAACCCAGGCAAATCATGAAACGGAACAGGGGACGTTGCTGACCCCTAACTGATATCAATGGGACAAAGTTTTGTTTAGCCCTGAATCATGTCCTTCATTTAAATACCAGCTTGAAAATATTTGAGAGTTAAGATCAGCTTCCATTCTCCCAAGATGGAGAAAGCGTTGGGGAATAACTTGATTTGTACATGGCATGTACACAACTTTATTTTTTTTCATGTACAGATTTATTGCACATTTGGAAGAATCTGTAAACAGAGACTATTAAAAAAGCATTTATTTGTTTAAAATATTTATCAGTCTGCCCTCCTTTCATCCATTTGGGACCCAATATAAGTAACAACATAAATTCAAGAAACAGATCAACAAAGCCAGAATGATACTCAGAGAAAACCTGTTACAAGATAGGTGCAAAAGAGACAATAACAGAACACCACTAGTGGTCACATACAGCTCTCAACTCAAAACAGCTCAACACATCATCAGTGACTTACAACCTCTGCTGGATACAGACAATTCTCTTTCACAGCTATTGGGGGGGGGAGATTTTCTTGCACACAAACACCCCACAATTTCAAACAACTCATCACCCACAATAATACAATGTCTAATTTGTATGTGGATACTGGTACCAGAGCTTGTAATAAAACCAGATGTCAACTTTGCTGCCACATATACTCAGATGACTCAAAAACTAGACCTAACAACGTCAGCTACACCATCTCAGGCTTATTCACTTGCTCATCTTCCAACATGGTATATGCCATTAAATGCCAACAATGCCCTTCAGTTCTCTACATAGGACAAACAGGTCAAACCTTACGCAAAAGGATAAATGGACACAAATCTGACATCAAGAATCACGAGACTGAGAAATCTGTAGGAGAACACTTCAGCCTTCCAGGACACTCAGTGTGGGAACTCAAAATAGCTATTTTATTACAAAGGAATTTCAGAAACAGATGGGAATGGGAGGTTGCTGAATTACAAGTTATTACAACACTCAGAACTATGGAACACACTGGACTTAACAGAGATATTGGCTTCTTATCTCACTACACAAGCTAAGTCCAATGGGGGGAAATAGAAAGGCAATACAAGTCCAGCAGAGTGTTGCCTTGTGACACACTTCCGGTAATAAGTTATGCTAATGAGTTTTGCTAGTGAGCTCCTGCACCTCTTTTTCTACAAAATGACCCCTGAATACATTGATATGATGGGGAGAAGAGTGGCCCAGGAGAAGGGTTATTTGAAGGCTCTTTGGCAACCCCTGGCGCAGCTGAGCAGGCAAACCTATTGTGATGGTGAAGTAACTTTCTGCTCTGCCAAATAAATGTCCATAGGAATTTTAATGTACCTTCTGGAACCATGGACAATTCATTGCACATGTATGTGTCTTAATATGATTACACCATAGATCTGATGATACGGGATACAGGAAGATCAGCCACAGCATTCCTGAATGACAGTTTACTCAGGCATACTGCTTTTCACTGAAGCACAATGAGCGATTCCGCATCTAGCATTCGCTCCACATTTTCTCAACTGGGAGGAAAAGGTGCAGCTCAAAACCACATTCATATACCTCAGGGCAACACCGTGCTGACTGCAAAGTCATCCCTGAACAGCCATAAATCTATGCAGAAGGTACCATAAAACCCGATGATCAAAGATAGCGAAAGAGGCATGCAGTGTAGAGGGGACCATAAAATCTGATGATCAAATAAAGTGAAAGCAGCGTGCAATGCAGACGGGAATTTCTGTTCTAACATGAGTTTTGTAAAACAATGGAGAGAAAAGCCAGTACAGAGTTGCCCAGTGTTACCCTGCAATGCTTACTCTTGCTTTTACTGCTGGCACTGCCATTTTGATATCGATCCTAATATTAATATTAATATCATTGGACACGCCTTGCAGTTTTCACCCATCTTTTGTTGAAGTGAAGTGCATGGCAAAGGACTGGTGCAAGTAGGTCCTGTGAGGACAGTGACTCAATTCATGTTTAATGCATATTTGCATCACCTCCATGTGGGGGCTGTCAAGCCGATGTGTGAATTTGTCTCATGAAAAATGCAACTGCTTTTCTCCTTCTCTCCAGTATTGAAAATGCTTCCCCTTAATTTCTGGGCAAGTGGAAAATTGGTGTATAATTGCCAGAGAGGGGGAAAAAAAGAAAGCTGGTTACTACATAATGATTTCTCTGCAATGCTTGTTATCGGGGAGCATTTGCAATGGTAAAAATTAATTTCATTCACTATAGCTGTGCTGGCAGTAATGAATCAGTCTCTTAAGTCACCGTACACCTCTGCAAATGGTTAAAGATGATAGTCTCCGAGAGGTACATATTCCGTTCGTCTCCCTAGATGTTTTAGTGTTGGCTATCAGGTAGCACTAATTCCATTCTGCGTGCCTAATTCTCATTTGTATGAAAATCCAGATAGAAATGAAAGTAATGTATTAGCTGCATTGGAGAAAACGTTAAGTCAATTATCCTCCTGCAAGATTTATAAGAACTAAAGTGAGTATAAATTTGAATTGTCGAAGGAAATTTTACATGCATTAACCACTCAGTAAAATCCATCATATGTATTTAATTATGTACTGAGTTTTGAACTGCCATCTCCAAGGCAGTGAAGAAAGGAGAGTTTCCTCAAACCCACTGTTCGTGGACATTGTTGTGAATTATACATGTAAAAGACTCTTGTGTTTGGCAAAAGTTGAAATCTCTCCGAACGACCGGCTGTGCGTGTATAAACTTTTTGTCTCATTCTGGAGACAGAAAGCATTAGCTAAATGGAACTCTCGCCAGATATGTTAAGGTTCATAGAAAGGAAGTACATTTTGATGGGATGTGACCTGTTCTTTGGGGTTTTTCGCAAGATGTGAATGTGGGGCATAGCCAGTGGAGCGTCAGTCTCCAGCTCCTGGCTGAAAGGAGGCCTGCAAAAAAACTAATTCTTGAGCATTTTAAAAAAAATCAAAAATAAAACTCCACACAATTCAAAATTGGGTAGAATTTTGGAATTGAAATTTACCTTTTGGATTTTTAATATATATTTTTCCCAAGCTTCATATTTGCAACTAGGCTTTTGACTTTTGGTTTTTTTTAACAGTCTCATACGAACATAAGAGATGCCAATGTTGGATCAGGCCAAAGGCCCATCCAGTCCAACACCCTGTGTCACACAGTGGCCAGAAATACCAGGTGCCATCAGGAGGTCCACCAGTGGGGCCAGGACACTAGAAGCCCTCCCACTGTTGGCCCTCCCAAGCACCAAGAAGACAGAGCATCACTTGCCCCAGAGCCCCTATCTATACCTTGTGGCTAATAGCCACTAATGGACCTCTCCAAAATGATTCATGTCCAGCAAGTAGGTTTATCAACCTCCAGGTGGGGCCTAGAGATCTGGAATTATAACTGAACTGCGGACGGCAGAGATAAGTTCCCTGGAGAATACGCCTGCTATGGAGGGTGGACTCTATGGCATTATACCTACCTGAACTCCCTCCCCAAATCAACCCCCCAATCTCAAGGAATTTCACAGTTTAGAGTTAGCAACCCTAACAGCTAGGAGAGCCAGTTTGGTGTAGTGTTTAAGTGCGCGGACTCTAATCTGGGAGAACCGGGTTTGATTCCCCACTCCTCCACTTATTTATTTATTTATACTTTCAATTTGTACCCCACTCATCCCCGAAGGGCTCTGAGCAGCTTACACAGTGCATGGTGCAGAGACCTATGCAGAAACCCTAACTATGGCCACAGTACATCTGGGGTGGGGGGAGCCCTACCAGGTACCCTCCCGGCTCCGATCGTGTGTTTATCCGACGAGTGGGCGACTTCTTCCAGTTCTCTCCGGTGCGGCTTCCGCGGCCTCTGCAGTTCTTTCGGCTCTCTGGCGACTCCTCTCGAGGGCTGTTGGTTATGGGCCCTAGTGCGCAGCCGCGGTGGGCGTCACAACGTCCTTACGGCTCCAGACGTCCTCCTGCTGGCCATGTCATCAGCTGCTGAGCCAACTGCCTCCTTGGGATGTCGCTACCTCTCTTAATGTCCTCCATGCTGACCGCCGCCGTGTTGCCGCCGCGTCTCGATTCCTCGCTCGGCTGGAGCCCAATTTCGAGGGAGGGGTACCCCCCTGTCCTCCTACGGACAGGTACCCATTTACCTAATTGCCCCAAGGGGCTTTCGGACTGCTGGGTTGGCAAAAGCTGGGGCAAGGGTCGGGAGCTCACCCCGACCACGGTGGTATTCGAACTTGCAGCTGCTGGATGACCTTGGGCAAGCCATAGTTCTGATAAGAGCTGTCCTTGAAAAAGAGCAGTTTCTGTCAAGAGCTCTCTCAGCCCCACCTACCTCACAGGGTGTCTGTTGTGGGGAGGGGAAGGGAAAGGAGTTTGTAAGCTGCTCTGAGACTCCTTTGGGTAGTGAAGGGCCGGGTATAAGTCCAACTTCCTCCTCCTCCTCCTCCTTCTTGGGTTAGCATTTTCAGTCTGAGGAAAGACACTCCACATTTGTCTTTGCATTCTTCTGTTCCTTTCCTCCAACTGCAAACTTTTTTTTTTGAGAATTTTCTTTTTTCCATGAGAAATACGATTGCCAGCTCTGGGCTGGGAAATTGCTGGAGATGTAGGGATGGAGCTGGGGGAGGGACCTCACTGGGGTGTAATGCCATAGACTCCACCCTCCAGAGCAGCTGTTTTCTCCAGGGGAACTGATCACGGTCATCTGGAGATGAGCTGTGATTTCAGGAGATCTCCCGGCCCCACACAGAGGCTGGTAACCCTAAAGAAGCAAAGGTGGCTTTCGATGCAAGGCATACAGATCGGCAGGGGTCATTTCCTGCTGGAGTGCGGCAGAGCAGTGCTCTGGAAGTAAGGAGCCCGGGGCACCCACACACACACACACGCCACCATTCCTGGCCTGCCTGTGCAGGCGGACAGGCCAGGGAAGGCCCGAAGAGCCCCCCCTGGGTGGATTTAAATGCCTTTCTTCCCCCTCCCCATGCCTGCCCTTTGTCAGGGGGTTTGGCATATGCAAATGAGTTATGCAAATGAGCTCCTGCACCTCTTTTTCTACAAAATGACCCCTGCAGATTGGCATCGTGCTATGAACCTTTGATGGCTTTCTGGAGCGAGTATGTCTGATAATGTGATGAAAAATCACGCCGAATTTGATTTGGATTTCACTTTGAATATAATGTGTTGTGTATGTGAGGATGCTGTTGCTCTAATTCCCAAGGATACTTATCAGCTTATTTGGCATGAGGATGGGGACAGATTCCTTGGAGAGGTGAAGGCCCCCATTTGATTTAATTTGATTTATTAGATTTGAATCCCATGCTCCCTGTGTCCAGGCTCAGAGCGGGTAATACCATGATAAAAACATTCCAACATATAGTACAATAAGTACAATAAAATACCTAATAATATACAATAAATACATTATATTATAAACTAATAGAATAATCAACAGATGGTATAAAACTCAAGAGGAGAGTGGTGCATAATCTGCCTGGCCTAAAAGGGGAGGGGGGAAAAGGAAGAAAGAAGGGGGGCCAATGGAAGATAGAACCTGTAGCTGTCTTCAACCATAGGCCCAGCAGAAAAACTCATGGATACTTAATCCCACCAGAAGGAGCTTACATAGACAGATGAGGAATGTAATGAATGCTTTGTTGGAAGACTGCCTCCCCCCCCCCCATTCTTCAAAGAGGCTATTATGGGAGGGAGCATAGCCCCACCTAGAATTCAAACAGCTTTACTCAGTGTAGAATTTAGTCTTTCTGGGAAAGGGGCTTGAGAGAGGGGTAGCAATGTAACTCTGAAATAAGTGTTGTATTGCAGTACAGTTGCTGAGGGAGGGAACATCTTCACCAACATAAGCATGTCTGCAGTTTAATGTGTGGTAGTGCTATCTTTTTCTGCATTCCTACCTTGAATGAAGTGGGGTTAGTGGGCATGTGAAAGGGGATTCCCAGACTACAGAAGTCCATGGCCCAAGAAGTCTGGAAAACTTCCTCGTCATTGTACTTCCAGAAGATGGTTAAGATAATTCTTTTCCAGATAACATTAGAAGGGCTGAGATGATTTTTGTGATTGGCTCTTGGGTGTGCTTTTCTGCTCTTTTATAGTTATCCTCTGGGGTGTTATCGGATTGTAATGGTTCTTCTTATTGGTGGCTAATTGGCTTTTGCTAGGGATGTCCATCCAGATATTCCCAAACTGAAAATATATCTGAAAAATAACTTACCAATATTTTTGGAATATATTTGGGTTTCTCAAATATATCCAGATTTTGGGGGTACCCAAAAGTGGATCCCAAAAAATCCAAGAAATACTTGGGATTGACCAGGAATATCGAGAGCCAGTTTTTGCAGGTTCCCAGGACTGCCCCCCCCCTTTCCTAGTGTTTCTGTATTTCCAGGGCTTGGTAGTGCCATGCCAGGATGTTTTAAGCAAGATTCTGTGAGTTTCAGGTGTTTTTGTTGTTTTTTAAACATGCATTCTTTGCTGGAGTTGGTTTGTGTCAGGTTCATGGTTTTTTTTTTTTTTTTGTAAATTATCATGTTTTACATTGAGATTCTCATGTTTTATATAAATTCTCAGTGTCAAACTTTTACATGGGTTCAGATTCTTGCGTTTTATGTATTTTCAGATTCTCATATTGTACATTGGTTCAGTTCAGCAATATCAATAGATAGGGTTGCTATGGGCGATTCTTGGGTTTTACATTTTTTCTTTCTTTCTTTTTCCTCCATAGGAAACCATGGAGGATTCCTGGGGGCACCTTGTTCAGGGGCCCACAGAATTGAACCACTTGGTCCAATTTCTTTGAAATTTGGTGGCTATTTAAAAGACAGTCACCAGAAACTCCCCTGCAGTTTTGGCTGAAGTACCTATAAAAACACCCCCAGCTCCCTGGAAAGATTTCTCATACAGAATTATGGAGCTGAAAATGATCAGAATGGGGGGGGGGAGAGATGGTTCAGAATACCATACTGGTGTTTAGAATACAGGAAAGTGGGAATACTGATTTTTTTCCAGCTTCAATATATCCAAATGCAAAAAATATTTTTTTTCTGCACACCAGTAGCTTTTACTGCTTGTGTTTGGTGATTTCATATGAGGCTGTAATATTATATACTTGCTTATGTGAATGGCATCATTTTGTTTTTTAAATTGCATTTTGTAAGCAGTGTTTTGTTTTTTAAGTTGCATTTTGACCTTTAAACTTTATTAAGGTGCCCCAGAATAGCTTGGTACAGAGGTAAGGCACAGATATAATGAATAGTGCCAAGCCTTTCCTCAACCCTGGTCTCACTTACCTTCCCACTGTTCTTTTATGAGAGGTAAAAGAAGGTCTGTGCAAAAATGATAACTGAGCCAAAAGAGTGCTGTTTTGGGGCATGCTAAAGAAGTGTCCGTGCTTGTCAAAATTGGGTAAGGGGGAGTTGTGACCTATGTGATCCCTGATTGGTTGGGACCACTTAGCCAGGAAGAAGAACATGGTTTCAAACAATTGGGGGGGGGGGGGGAATGGTTTCAAGGAGCCATTTGGCGCAATCCGGATAAAAGGTATATTAGTGTACATCCCAGAGTGCTCTAAGCAGCCCCATATTATGATTTAATTGGCTGGACTTCTGTGCCTTATTGGCTCTCCTTCGAAAGTGCCCGGTTCCCTGAGCCTTCTGAAAGACAATGTGGTCTACATGTAACGTCTCTGCAAATAGTATTCCAAATATCAGGCAGGGACGCACACTAGGCGCTTCCAGTTTGTTGTGGCTGGCCTGTCAGCAGCTGCTTGAACAGCTAAGCTGAAGCGTATTGATTGATTAGTGCCAGCTCAAATAAGAAGTATGCCAACCCAAATGGGTTGTTAAGAGAGGAATACAGAAAAGACCCTGTCAAAGGAGTGTGGTTTTTTTTCCAGGGAGGAGGGGGGATCTGAAGGAGAGAGCGGGAGGCCTCCGTGGAGGGACAAACACTTCATTGTGAGGAATTTAGTTCACGAGTAACAAAAGCGACTTGCTTGTTTGAGAAAGGGATGATCTCGTTCTGCTTCACAAGTCCGGATGACAAAGTGTGTAAAATCTCTCTCTTAAAAAAGAAGAAGAAGAAGAAGAAACACACCCATGAGTATATTTAAAACGTCCCAACTTTTAAAATCATGAACAGTTCACTTGAAAATATATTTGTATGTGCTTGTTATTGAGCGGGGCCAAGTTCATTCCTAGTATAGTCATTTCTTTCAAGCCGGGCTGAATAGCGTCAGAGCAAGGAGGAATTTTGGAGTGCAGCCTCCAGCGACGGTTATCCCTGTGAAAGATCCCCATCTAATGAAAGGGGGAGGAATGCTTCGTTGATAGGAAGGGTGGAAAAACTTGAATCGCATCTGTGCCCCCCCCCGCCGCCCCCACTTCAATGCTTTATTCCATCGGAAAATGACAAGGCTGGATTGTTTTGTTTGTTTGGCCTTTCGCGAGAGAAAATACCTTATTGCTTGGAAATGCTTGACTTAATCAAGCCCTTCATTGTAGCTGGTGGCAAAAGGAGAAACAAAAGAAAACGAGAAAAAAAATGGTAAGGCAAAACAAGCACGGGAGGGTGTCATGGTAAGTGAACATAAAGGCTGCTGCTTTGAGTGGTTCATATAGGCCAGAGAGTTTGAAAGCAGAAGAATTTCAGTATCCAATTGTGGCCTGTAAAGGGGAAAAGAATTAAATGGTGAAGTGTAACGTCTCCATGTATAATCATTACAGATGTATTCACTTGGTTCTTTGGTCCCCCCCCCCCCAGATTTAAGGATGCCAGCTTCTAGGTGGGACCTGGGAATCCCCCAGAATCCCCCAGACTACCTATGGGACTGTCTCTCCCCATATGTGCCCCAAAGAGTTTTACATTCTTCTGAGCAGCACTGTTTGGTATTCCCCAGCCCGAAGGATGTCCACCTTGCCTCAACCAGGGCCAGGGCCTTTTCAGCCCTGCCCCTGCCTGGTAGAACATGCTTCCGGTCAGGGGTCATTTCGAGGGGGAACGACACGGAATGGCGTTCCAGGAGAAACAACATCGGGTTGGCTGGGGAAGGGAAGGGCAGGCAGGCAGACGTGCCTCCTTTTCCCCCTGAGCCTCTCTGCTTTTGCGGAGAAACTCGGGGAAGGGGGGGGGGTAAATGCCTTTCGTTCCCTTCCCCAGATGGATGCCCTTTGTCAGGGGGTGTGGCATGCCCTTTGTCAGGGGGTGTGGCATATGCAAATGGGTTATGCGAATGAGCTCCTGCACCTCTTTTTTCCTACAAAATGACCCCTGCTTCCAGATTTATTACAGTTCCGCAGGGCCTGTAAAACTGAGACGTTCCTTCAGGCCTGTGGCTGTGGCAGCGGGTGTCCAAGCGACACGGGCCTTCCCTGCTCAGCTTGATCAGTCTGCTCCATTTGCCTTTCCTGCCTTAGAGCCCTGCCTGTACCAACTTGGCATCAGCGTCGGCTGACTGTGGTCTCTTAAGAGAAGGTGCCCTTCCCGACATTATTGCAGCAGGCACAATAGTTAGTAAGTGTTATGCTGCCATCAGGATTTTTTTTAACCTGGAATTGTTGAGACTTTTATGAATGATTATTTATAGTCTTTTCAGTGTTGTAAGCCACCCTGAGCCCACTTGCAGGGTAAGGTGGGATATAAATTGAGTAAAATAAACAAATAAATAATAAATGCAGAGATCGGTTCCCCTGGAGAAAATGGATAGTCTAGAGAGTGGACTCTGTGTCATTATATTCCACTGGGGTCCCTCTCCTCCCCAGGCTCCATCCCCCAAATCTCCAGGGGTTTTCCAGCCTGAATCGGTCATGCCTGTTCCCATCCCCTCTCCCTGGAGGCTAGGGGGGACCTGGCAACCCCAGCAGATTCATGGTTTGCTGTTGATTCTATAGTTGATCAGGGCCCCGTTCACACGGAGCATTTGCCGCGCTAAAGATATGGATGATAGGCGGATTTTCCGGGCATGATCACACCGCAACACCTGGGAAGTGTAGTGCACCCGCGGCTAACCCGTGGCTTCGTGCCGAAGATACGGAGTAAAAAACTAGTACTTACGATGTACTAGTTTCCGGAAAACACGGGCCAAGGGCGGGCGTCTGATCGCGTCCCGTCCTAGTCCCGTCGCAAACCGCTTAGGTTTTTTTTAAAGTCTTCACAGGATGCGCACAAACCATCATGCGCATGCTCACCTTTTGGTGAGAACAAAAATATTCCCGTTTGACATGGAAGTGGCGCCTAGTGATTGCTGGTGTGTTCACGCCACGCCACTTCTTTGCCGCACTGCAGGATAGCCATGTGATCGGCACCTCACGCCCTAACCACGGGACCTCGACGGGACGTGTGATCAGCCGCGTGTTATTTTGTTCCGGGGCAAACAGCCACACTTCCCCCCCATATTTTCCGGCCCATGGTGCTCTTTCCATTCTTTTTAGAATGTCTTTGATTGTGTAGGATGTCCCTTCACAGATCATGTCCAGCAAGATCAGTAAGCAGCATTTCACTGTTCATCAGGGATGCTGGAGATAGGGTGGCCAAGCCACTGCTTGGCATATTGGTGGGATAATTTTTCCCCCCTCCAAAAATGTAACCTTGTGTACTTACCAGAAGTTGTTACTGAAAATGATCGAGAGTAGCTCTAGGAATCACCAGAAATGCTATTGTTTTACCCAGGGCTTTTTTTGTAGAAAAAGCCCAGCAGGAACTCATTAGCATAATAGGCCACACACCCACAGCAGAAACACATTAGCATATTAGGCTACACCCCTGACAGCACAGCTCATTGGCATATTAGGCCACACCCCCATGTTACCAGAAGTGTGCTCATCCAGCCACACCCACCTTTTGCTTCTTATTCTGTTTACCTTGTTTGTTGTCCAAACCCAGGGCTTTTTTGTAGCAGGAACTCCTTTGCATGTTAGGCCACACACACCTAATGTAGCCAATCCTAATGAGTTTCTGATGTTGGGTGTGGCCTATTATGCTAATGAGTTCCTGCTGGGTGTGGCCAACTTGGGAGCCAGCCAGAACTCCGTTCCTGTGCACTCCTGCCCAAAAATAGCCCTGGTTTTACCATTGAGTTTCTAGCAGTTCCTTGAACCATCTTTTCTCACTTCTGGTAAGAACTTTCAGTAAGCCCATAAGGCTGCAGTTAAAAAAAAAAAATCTTGCAGTGCTGTGGCCCACCCCAACCCTTTCACCAGCCTGGCAACCCTAGCTGGGGACAACCTCATAGTACAAAGTAGGGGCATTCCAGGATTGCATTAGACCCTTGGCTTGCTTGATCTGAAACAGCTCTGTGTTTTGGGCATGTCTGGGGCTGATTATAGAATCCACTCTGGCTTCCATAATCCGCTACAGTATCTTGGCAGACTGGAGTTCTTCGCCACCAAATCTTTGTGAAGCCAAACCACTTGGCCTTTCTCATCCTTGTAGAAACTATTACCCGCCGCGTATATTAGGGTTGCCAAATAGTTTTCACTCACCGGCGGGGGAGGCTCCGTCCCGTCCGGGAGCAGTCCGTGCGTGCGCGCGCGCACCGCCGCAACATCACCGGAAGTGACGTCAGACGCTACCGACGTTGGGGCCGTGGCCGAGCTCTTCAGGGGGGAAACATATGGTTCCCCCCCCCGACGAGCTCGGCCACGCCCCCAATGTTGGCAACGTGGCTGCGTCACCTCTGGTGACGCAGCTTCGGGGGCGGGGTTCCCCCCGGGCCCCGATTCCGCCAGGGCGGGAATCGGGGGCTCCGAAGCGGGGGGTTACCCACCCCCGGGCACATTTGGCAAGCCTAGCGTATATACCATTCATGACTCAGTGAGTAATGGTGTGAAATGTAGAATATATTTGTAAAATATATACATGTAAATATGACATGATTCATTTCTGTGATTACAAGACTGAAATATGTTTGAGCATCATATCTCTCTATATCAATGGAGACTTTCATGTACTTTTGGCAGAATCATGTTACAGTGCTTCTTCTCTACTCACACAGAGTGCCTACCACCCTCTACAACCTCTCTTTCTCAGGTTGTGTGTTAAAAGTAGGTCAGGCCATCACATTCATCACCCTTCTTGTCTCTTTTAAAATATACAGGGAGCCATTTCACACCTCAGGTTCTCTCTCCCACTCCCAGAGACATCTATAGGCAGGGTAGCCCAGCCCCCTTTAATAATAAGCCCTCACCCAGAGATCTTGTCCATGGGGTCGTGAAGAGTCGGACTCGACTGTGCGACTTAACAACAACCTCGCTCAGAGTAATTGGGGTTGGGGCTCAAACACTGTTCCATTCACACGTTGCCATCATTTATCCATACCCTGTAAAATATGTATAGACCAAGATATTAAATTGTATGTGTGTCCTTCTTTCCCTTAGACACGCAGTGCACAGGGTTAAACCAAAATAGGAAGTTCACTTTTATTTGTGGTATGGACATAACACCGAGGACAGTAAGGCATAAGTACCAATGTTTTGCTTCCGTTGAACTTTTGAACTCAGATCCTATTCCTGTAACTGGGATCCTTTAGTCCAAATGGGCTATACTCAGCTGGCTTCTAAGCCAGACAGCCCCCCCCCCAATCCTAAATTGGCAACTCCTAACTGCTGTTCTTAACTGCTATTTTTCACCTCTCTCCTCGTCATTTTGCCAGCTCTCATTTGGTCGCTCTTAAGGAGAGGTGGAACCTAGCCTGTCCATCAAACGTGCCTATTATTGAGAACTTATATGTGTGTTGTAATAGTTCTATAGCATTTCCCGGGTTTTGAGGCCCTAGAGATAGACTAAATCTAGAAGTACGCCCTCTTGAACAGATGTTTGATGCAATAACTAGAAATAATATAGTCTTCGATCTCCCCTAGGCAAATGGTGAAATGTTCCACTGAACCATTCTAGAAACTACCCTATCCAAAGCCCAAATCAGTCATGACATCTCAATTATATTATCTCTCTCTCTTTCCCTCTCTCCCTGGTGATCTCTGTGTTTGGCCAGACATATCCAGATAAAGCCTGCATTTCTGAATCGAAAATAGCCCAACAGAGACTTCTAAGCTCCATATTTGGTCATGAACAGTCTCTTGCCGTGGAGATGATTGAACTCTCCAGCTGAAGCCCTAATTCCTAACTTGCTCATTTTACTTTGAAGTTTACAAAGTTTTAGGTTACAGTAGTTGGAACTTTTCGCTTAATGCAGCGTGGAGCATGCCAGTTGGCTCTGTTCTACCACATTTATTGTTGGGCTGGCTATGGCTAACATCACAACTCATTGCTATGAGGAATGTGGGAGGGGGGTTACACTTCAGCATTACTGGAACAGCTCTGAAGTGAGTGGGCCAGATTGGTGTGTTCCAGAGGTACTCAAACAGTACTGACACCTGATGCAACCAGTGTTCCCTCTAAGCTGAGTCAGTGTGAGCTAGCTCACAGGTTTTTAGCCTCTGGCTCACACGTTTTTGTCTTAGCTCTGGAAGGATGGCTCCAGAGCAAACTAATTGATGCAGCAGCCAAATCGCTCACTCACAACTTTCGTGCCAGTAGCTCACAAAGTAGAATTTTTGTTCACAAGACTCCATAGCTTAGAGGGAGCATTGGATGCATGTACTCTTAAGTGAAGTGACTGCTCATAAATTATGTGCCATTCTAATGCGGATCTAAAATGGAACAGACAACAGACGGATTTTGATTTATACTGTTTTTAGGGGGAGAAAGTCTGACCCCAGCTTTCTATTGACATTGGGGATCAATCTGTGTTGTAACGATATGAAGATTAATTTACTAGTAGTTGTAAGAGGTGTTGTCAAATTTGCCTGGATGTGCCCTGCCTTAGATTGGCTGCTTAAATATAGCAGTAAGATGAATCACTTGTTGTGTTCACATCCCTAAAAGAGATAAAATGTAGCATCGCCAGTGGTTAGAGCACTGCATTGCTGGAAGGCTGGATAATAACAGAATACAATAATTCAGGACAACTGGGGTGCAAAAGATTGCAGTCGTATACGTTGTTATTCATTTATATATGAATGACTTGATGAGACCTGGACATGTACAGTGGAAGCAGGTCATGCTTCTTATTGCATATTATCGATCAGATCCTAGTGATTTGTGAACCAGGATGCATACCACAATCTCCATGATAGTTCCCATATCGCTTTGAGCAACATCTGTATCTTATGTCCATGTGGCACTACTTATGGCAGTGTATCTTATGGTTTTGTGCAGGGCTCTTCGTAGAAAAAGAGGTGCAGGAGCTCAATAGCATAACTCATTAGCGTAACTTATTTGCATATGCCACACCCCCTGATATCACCGGAAGTGTGTCAGAAGGCAACGCCCACTGCTCAGTCTCCACTGGACTGTTTTGGATTGCTAGCTACTGGGGGAGGGAGAACGTGCAGATCTGTCCTCGCAGAGGAGGGAGGGCTTGTACCTGAATAAAACTTGGTCTTAAAGGTGCCATTGGACTGTTTGGGGCCGGGGGGGACTGGGGAGGGGGCTCTGCAACTTACCTGGCTGCTTCTTGCTCTGACTGAGGGCTGCTGAGAGCAGGTGGTGGGGCTTGTTGCATGTGCCCTCCCCCTGGGCTCTTTACTGCCGGAGCTCCGCTCCTGTGCGCTCCTTCAGGAAATGACCCCTGGTTTTGTGCCATACTACTAACAACTTGCCCAGTAAGGAAATGTGTGGTATATCTGGCAAGTCACATATATATTTTTTTTAATTTATCTTCGATTTCTTATACCACCCTAACCCCCGTTGGAGGTGTCTGGGCGGTTTACAGAGAGGGTGCTAATCACATTATTTCCTAACTAGGGCCACATTTTTTACGGGGTGGGACTGCCTACCGGCACCCGTTGGTGGTCGATGTTTTTCCTTTTTGGCTCGGCTCTTCTTCAGTTCTTTCCCCGGCGTCTCCCCTCTGGCAAGATGTTCCTCCTGGCGCTCAGGCGAGTTAGCCTGCGGCACGCGATTCACACCCTCCACCAGCGTCTATATATAGATCACAGTTATTGGAATGGGAACCTCAGGTAAACAGGGCCTCCACTACACTGAAACCACTTGGTACCAGTTCTAAGCAGTATGAGTGTACATCACTGAAGCTAGTGACTGATAATGACTTAAAACCTTTAGAAAGGTGCTCAGATCTTCTCTCATTGACCCATTCTGTCATCTTTGTTATGCCTTGTTTCTGATCTGTTCCACAAGCTCAGGGCAGCTCACAGCAACTTCATCAATATCCGTCTCTTTCTCCAAAGGTCTCCGGATCTTAAGTATCACATTAGCGTGCCGTAAGGAGACAACGGACGTAATGCATCTGGCAAAGGTGATCTTTATAAAATAAGAACACTTGACCCAGTGTTTGACCTTTGTGCTTTTGTTTTGTACCGTTCAAACATGACTCACTCATTACTGCAGCGGCATGGGAGTCATTGGTAGGTCTGGTCCTACACTGCTTCGGAAATGTCTCAGTGACAGACATGGTTTCTTCACATGCAGATGTTACTGTGCAGCAGGACAGTGGTACCACCCATGAGGTTCTACCAAGGTAATTTGCCATTGCCTGCCTCTGTGTAAGAATGCTGAATTTTCTTGGTTGTCTCCCATACAAGTACTAACCAATGTCAACCCTCCTTAGCTTCCAAGATCTGATGAGGTCGGGCTAGCCTGCGCCTTCCTGGTCAGGGCACCTAGGCATTACTGAACTGGCATGGCACCAGTCCACTCGGAAATGTTTCTCACGCTGCTGCAGTAACACATTGATCAGAAGTTAGAATGCTGAAGATGAATAGAAGGCCAGGTGTGTTAGAAGCATTTGTGTGACCTCAAAAGTGTCATAAGATAACCGATTGGCATAGAGAAACCAGTGAAAGGCCTACCATTTTGACAGGTAGGGAGTGAGAATGGAGGGAGGGCCTGTCTATCAGAGGAGGGGGATGTGAAGTCCTCTGTAAACCTGCCCCCTCCTTGATGGAGTCTTTGGCAGTAGAGACCAAGCCTCTGACAAAGAGGGGTGCACACATGTTCTCTCCACTTGAGTAGTTGTTTTTTTTTCCAAATTCCCATTTGGCTCATAGAGGTGAATGCTGGCCATTAATTTTACTGGCAATTAAAAAGGGGTGTTAAACTATTGCTCCTCCCTTGCAAGCCCAGCATCTGGATCAAAGAGCAGGTTTCATCCCTTCTCAGCTGTGTCCCAAATTGCAGATGGTTTGTCTTTGCCCCATATAATTTAAAGGGACTCAACTCGCCTCTATCTACATAGCTCTGCTTTTCAAATACATAACATTATCCTCAGTTTGGCTCTGTATCTCGATGTTGTGATCGTGACAGACTTGGGCTTTTAAGAGCATGAAAGAGAGAGCAAATATTGAAAACTGACCTATTGAAATAGAGTGGTGCTGTAGCATTTGAACAGGAAAGGGTTTTCTCCATCTACTGCTTATTTGATATAAATATAATATGGAGGGTCAACCAGTTCTCCCTCCTCCAATAATGTAAACACCTGAGATTATGGCCTCAGCAAGCTAGGCTGTTCTACTAATTTGCCACTGTCGAGAATGGCTGGATTTCAGGATTCCTGTTGGGGAGGAAATTAAAAAATTACATTCAATGCAATAATGGCTGCTGTTGCAGAAGCAAATAGGCCAAGCAAAACACTCGACCTGCTCATGAGCCTTTGAAAGCTCCTGGTTATTTCAGTTTCATTGATCCGTCTTTGTCCCAACTTTCTATCAAAAGCTGAGTGACTGATATCAGTGAACTGTTAGAATAATTAATACAGAAGTTAAGTGTTTCATGTGTATGGGGGGAAGGCAGGCAAACGAGAGGTGGAAGACACAATCAGGGTAGGTAGGATTTTAGAATATGAGCAATGACTCAGATGTGGAATAAAGGGAGGGGGGAAGTACTACCAATGGATAAATATTTGCAGCCATATCAAGTCTGTTCCATAGACAGATGGTTGGGTTTTACATAGTATGTTTCATTTATATGAAAACACATAGGACCAAATTATCACTTTGACTTACCACTGGGAAATGGAGAAGATAGCCAGATAGCCAGATAGCCAGATAGCCAGATAGCCAGATAGCCAGATAGATAGATAGATAGGATGATAGATAGATAGATAGATAGATAGATAGATAGATAGATGATAGATAGATAGATAGATAGATAGATAGATAGATAGATAGATAGATAGATAGATAGATAGATAGATAGAAAATTAAGAGTATGGATAAGGTTGCAGTTGACTTGAAACTTTCATGAAACCATCATGAGTATAGTGAAATAGTGATTAATTGAGACTAACGGTTATAATCCAATAATATAGCAAATCAGTGGTAAGACAGATGGAACTGGGATTCGGCTTGGATAAAATTACACTAGTGAGGAGGTAATGAAGAGAGGGTGATGGTTTTCTGTTGTACATTATTGGCACATTGACTTGAATCATCTGTTTTGCTGCCAACATTGGGTCTAGACTAGAGGAAACAGGAATGGAAGATAGGCTCATAATATTTTTAAAAAGGGATGAATGGATTCCTCTCCCCCATCTCCTCCATATTCATTAAGATCCATTCCCTTTTCATTCTGATGTTTTTCATCAGTTTTTTGTGGAACGCTGAGAAGTAAGATCCAAGGAGTAAAGCAGGGATGTTTATCCAGAGTTCACAGGTTCCACCTTGTGTAAAGTTTATGGTAGAGTGTGGCAAATCTACCTAGCATTGCCAGCTCCCTCCTGGCCAATAACGGAGAAGAGGAGGGTAGGGTTGCAAGATTCAGGCTGGGAAACTCCTGGAGATTTGGGGATGCAACCTGGGGAGGACAGGGGCCTCAGATTTGAATCTTTCCTTCTGTGAAAATGGTGCTTGTTAAATTTTTGTCTGTCTTTGAATGATATTGTGATATATGGATTTTGTTCTGTTGCCTCTTTGAGAAAGCTGAGAAGAAACAGAATTAAAGGTTGACAAGTCCATCAGAGGCTCCATTAGACTGTCCATAAATCACCCACAATTACTGGATTTGAGAGAACAAAGGACATAGGACCCTTTACTACAACACAAACACTTTAATCTTTGAAAGAACACTTACAGGCACTTTCATTCATCATTAGAATGGACTGTTGATAGTGATAATGAATTGTTTATTGTGATTAAGATATGTGCTGTTGTAGAGACATATGCAGTATAATAAGAAAATATGGAAGTATTGAACTTTCCATAGTTATAATTTCACAGTTCTTGTACTCACCTGGAAGCTGGCATTTCTGAATTTACCTGAACAGGGTTTTTCAATCATTCCTAATATATACCAAGCCTGGACATAGGGTTGCCAAGTCCTACCTTTGTAATAGCGTGGGGAGTCCCGGACGTCCCCGGGAGTCTCCTGGGGTGCGTGCAAAGTGACACAATCACATCAGGCATATTGGGGCGGGGCCCAATCATTCGAGGGAAAACCATAGAGTTTTCCCTCGGATGGTAGAGCGTCCCCCTGCACCATGCCCAACACGATTGCGTCACCTCTGGGTGACGTGTTTATGCTAGGCGTGTCACGTGCTTTGGGGGTGGGGTCCCTCTCGGCGGCCCAATCTCTGCCAGTAGGGAACAGGCCTCTTGGGCGGGGGTTTCCCTGCCCCCCAGGGGGACTTGGCAACCCTACCTGGACAATTCCAGGATTCCGTGCTACCTCACTGCTGGTCACAAGGACAGATGCTGTATATACATTTCCCTTCCTATGCCATTTTTTAAAATGCTATGTATACTTAGGCCAACACAGAGACCAAATGTAAGACACAATGAGGGGTGGTGGTGTATTCCACAGGTTTTTACATATGTTTGGCTGGCCTTCATCTTAGGCCTAACAGTTCTCTAGGCCCACCTACAACCAGTGTTCCCTCTAAGCTGAGTTAGTGTGAGCTAGCTCACTGTTTTTTTAGCCTCTAGCTCACACATTTTTGTCTTAACTCAAGAAGGATGGCTCCAGAGCAAACTAATGTATGCAGTAGCCAAATTTCTCGCTCACAACTTTAATGCCAGGAGCTCACAAAGTAGATTTTTTGCTCACAAGACTCCACAGCTAAGACGGAGCATTGCCTACAACCTAACTGTAGTAAAAAACCCTGAAATGTTCACAGTGAGAAAACATCTGAGGGGAAATCCCACCTTTTAAAACAAAAAAAATGCATTTTTAATATTGTTTTATCCTTGTCGACATCATTAGCAAACAAAACACGCAAGAACAATTTTTGGGCACCATATTTATTTTCTGTGCAGGATTGTGCAAAGAGCTGCTGATTATCTAACTCCCACAAATTTTCACTCCTATACTTGAGCCCGCTTAATGCCACATAGCTTTCTGGGCGAGATCCCACCATCTGGTAAGAAGGTCCCCAGTTCTCCAAGGAGTCGCTCACATGAGGTTTGACAGGTTCCCCCTGGCCACCTGCAAGGGATGCAGGGTAGCATTGCCAGTTCCAGATTGAGAAACTCCAGGAGGAGGTGGAGGAGGAGGAAGTAGAAGAAGAGGATATTGGATTTATACCCTGCCCTTCACTCAGAGTCTCAGAGCGGCTTACAAACTCCTTTCCCTTCCCCTCCCCACAACAGGCACCCTGTGAGGTAGGTGGGGCTGAGAGGGCTCTTGACAGAAACGGCTCTTTTTCAAGAACAGCTCAGTATCAGAGCTACGGCTTGCCCAAGGTCATCCAGCAGGTGCAAGTGGAGGAGTGGGGAATCAAACCCGGTTCTCCCAGATTAGAGTCTGCACACTTAGCCACTACACTAAACTGGCTCTCCAGACTGGGGATGGAGCCTGGGGGGGGACAGGGGCCTCAGTTGGGTACAGTGCCACACTCTCCAAAGCATCCATTTCCTCCAGAGGCACTGATATCTGTAGCCTGGAGGTGAACTGTAATTCTGGGGGATCCCCAGGTCCCACCTGGAGGCTGGCATCCCTACCTCACACATCTCCACTTGTTTCATTTCCCCCGACTTCTGCTTTCAAATAATCCAGTCAGTCTTTAGCGGGGGGGGGGGAGCAGACCTGTGTAATGGCTAGTATTATCTTTCTATGTGTGTGGGCGGGTGCGTGTGTGTTTAATAAGTGACTGACAGCCCTGCTTTTGCACAGATAGCACGTCTGGGGGGGGGGATATGCAAGGGGTTTCATTTATGCAATTATGGAAAGCAGCAAACTTGAAATGCGTCTTGAAACAAGTGTCAAGCCTGGGTGATCAGGATGACAGATCCATAATCAGTTGTCATCTTGAATTTACGTTAAAAGACTTTATTTAAGAAATTTGAATAATTTTGATGGGAGTTGATGACACCAGACGTCATATTATTAATCGGGAAGGAACAAGGTGATAGTAAGCTCAATTGTGCTCACCAAGGAGGAAAAGTGTTCATTAACGTGTTCTGCTACAACTAAAAAAGAAACACCCTACTTATCGTGCTGTCGGCCAACTTTAAATTGGGATATAGAGGGTTAAAAGACTGCTGGCCTCAGATTGCTATGAAATTGAATGTGCTGCTAGGACCACATACCTGAAACCTTGCGCTTGAAAGGGGAAATCATTCATCCAGCAGGTTTTTATTAGTACCTCCACACACACAAAAAGTGGTTACTCTGCCCAACCCCAGGTCAGAGCCAGACAATTTGGCCCGCGGTATGAATTTTAGCTTTTTGATAAAGATTGAGGTGAGGTGACTGTGGGTGGTTTACAAATGAATAACAGCTCTGGACTTGCGGTCAGCAAATCAGGATTTAATCTTTTGGGGCAGGACATGCAGTTATGGCACAACACTGCCTGGAAAATACTTTGTAACAGGGGAAAACACAATCAGGTTTGGAGTTCTTTGATGGAGCGTTGGCATGTTGTGTTGAATTTCCTGGCATTGTCTTGGCTCTTCACAATGTCTATTAAAAGCATATTTTCAATATATTTTATCTCATGAGAGATTGCTACTTACCTAGGGCTAGCAACAGAAAGTTATATAAAATAAAATGGGGGGCTAGCTCCTGGAGCTACACCTCCCCTGGGAGCACTGTGTGTGTGTGTGTGCACGTGCAGAGAAACAGGAAGGGACATCATGACACTAGGAATGTTCAGATCCCTATGGTAAAAACTATGAAGATTTGGAACTGTCATGGTATACCAGATAAGGTGGTATAACAATGTTGAGCTTGTCATTTTCCTTGGATGATGGGCAAGCCCCTTACTTCAGCCCCATTTCCCCACCCTTGAGAAATGGAGGAGCAGAAGAAGAAGAAAATGGCCACAAAATGGCCTCACAGTCAGAGTCAACTAGCTTTCAAGCAAGGGAAACCTTTATCTCTTTTACTAGAGCATCACCTAGAAATTATGTCAGATCCTACCCAAACTCTACCCTCCCCAAGCACCACCCTCAAAATCTTCCGGCTATTGCTGAGGCATTGTTGGCAATCAGAGAAAGTGCACATGAGCAAAACAGCCTTGATAACTGGCAAGCCCCAGGAGCACTGGGGGTATGTGTGCAGAGACTGCTGTTTCGAAACAGGAAGTAACAGCATGACACCCAGAATTTTTCACATCTCTATTGTAAAAACCATGGAGATTTAGAAATGTAGAGTACCCTGGTGTCACTTCCAATCCTGAACCAGGAAATAACGTCATGGCACTCTAAGAATGTCTAAATTTCTATAAAGATTTGAAAATTCCTACAGTGTTATGGCATCACTTACTGTTCAGAAACAGGAAGGGATATTTCTGCATTGTTCTCCCCTCTTTTCTTCCCACCACTGCACTGAGGGAGGGTGGAGGGTGGGAAGCACTGTCGGGAGGTCTAGCCCATAATTACCAAAACTAGGAAAGTCGCAACCCTATTGATCTCACAGACTTAAATTAACACCAAATGGCAGGACTTTTTAGAAGACAGAGCATTTATAATTATTGGTTGGCTGGCTGACTGACTGACTTTTTTCCTGTTTATGTATATGGTTGGCTGCCAAGTGGTGGGCAAGGACAGTAGGCCTGTTGTTGCAACATTGCTATGCTCTTGAAGAGTTTTGTACTACTTTCAGGGTTGTTTATTCATGGGCCTCTTCAGGTGTCTAGCCCAGAATTAATGTGCACACAGCCGTTTTGAGGGTGGAGCTGATTTGAGGGTGGAGACTGGGAGGGAGGGATTTAGGGAGGAGAGGGACCTTGGTGGGGTATAATGCTATGCTGTCCACCTTCCAAAGTAGCTGTTTTCTCCAGGAGACGTGGAATAAACGTTATAAATAAATAAATAATGACAGGCGATTTGTGGAGCCTGGAGATCAGTTGTCATTCCAGCCCCCATCTGGAGTTTGGCAACCATATCTGTCACTCAGTTCCTCTCGCCCCCATCACAGAAGGGTTTTCTCCATGCCTGTCTCCCTTGATCCCCCAGCATGGCCTTTTGGGTGGTCCAAGGGTGGACCCCGATCCTCCCATTTTCACCAGTGGAAAAGCGAGTTGGATTGAATCCTATATTTACAAGTGGGAAATAGCACGACTACCTAAAATAGTTTGGTCTGTTCTGTTTCGGTAA
>NW_015169820.1:178121-192264 GCF_001447785.1 Gekko japonicus | reverse complement strand
GAAAGAGTACACAGAAGGTAGCAATTAATATATTTTGAATAACGCTCAGGTTTACTGTCTATTCAAAACACTACATAAATCGCATTTCAACGACTTAGATCTTGCTTTGATTGAAAAAAAATAGCTTCCCTTTAAATTTCCCTTTAATGTTTCCTTTTAATATTTTAATAAGTAGGCTTTTTGATAAGTATAAATGCCCGTTTTATGTTCCTTTTAACTATCTTTTGTTCTTTAATGGAATGTTTAATTGCAATATTCAGTTTTGGTAAGAACGGACGTATGTGTAGTATATAATTTGAACTGACTTTTTTTTTTTTTTTGCATGTCATATCAGCAAACAGAGTACGAAAATCTGGTCCAAGTCTTTCATCTCAGATGGAGTGTCTGATGCGGGTTATGGCCCTGACTTTTCTTGCAGTAATACCAGTACCAGAGCTGTGTCAAATTTCTGTGAGCTCTCAGATTCCATGTTACAATCTGCAGACTTGATGAGGGAGAACCTTTGTGTTGAACCGTGAAGCGTGTTACTTGAAAAGTGAAAATGTTTTTCTGTGAGATTTTTTTTTGTCCAAACTTCTGGCACCTTCCTCCAACAGATGTGACTCCTCTCCTGGTGGAATAGTATCTTCTGTTGAGAAGGCTTCTTGGGTACATGGAACTCCTCAGCCATGACTAACTGTAGGATACAAGCCACTGCCTTTGATCCCATCACTAGGGATGTGCATTCGGATCAGCGGAACCGAATGCACCCCCGAAAATGGCCCAATTTTGGACCCCTTTCGGGCTGCTGCAGGCCGATTCAGATTCTCTGATCTGAATCGGCTTGCCGCCGAATTGCCGCCGAATTTCGGCAGCAATTTGGCCCCATTATATCCTATGGGCCATTGAAGTCAGTGGCGAAACATAGGGTATATTCTGGGGGCTAGAGGGGAGGGCCCCCAAACAGGTTACCCCTATCCCCTCAATTGTTCTCTATGGTGGAAAAAAGTAACTTTTTTTTCCACCATAGAGAACAATGGAGGGGATAGGGGCAACCTGTTTGAGGGCCTGTAAAATTGGACCCCCTGGTCCAATGCTCTTGAAACCTGGATGATATCTTGGGGAGAGGCTCCAGCAGCTATACTGCGAGTTTGGAGTCTCTCCCTCAAGCCCCCTCCCCTCCAGCCCCCAGAATATACCCTATGTTTTCGCCATTGACTTCAATAGCCCATAGGATATAATGGGGCTGAAATTGACATTTGGCTGGCCAAGAGACTCCCAAATCAGCTGGTACTGATGAAACTGACATGCGGGAGTCTTACTGCGAGCCGAAATTGATTCTGCCCGATTCAGCAGAATCCGAATGGGCCAATTTTATTTTATTTTTTTTTGAACACCCCTACCCGTCACCATGCCCTGACCTGGCCATGGTAATCCATGCAACAGTCATCTCCAGACTGGACTACTGTAACTCACTCTATGCTGGCCTGCCCTTGAGGCTGACCTGGAAGCTCCAACTGATCCAGAATGTGGAGGCGTGAATCCTGGCAGCAACGCCATGGACAGCACATATACAACCTGTGCAGCGCCAGCTACACTGATTACCAGTGGAATACCGAGTCAGGTTCAAGGCATTAGTGTTGACTTTTAAGGCCTTAAGCGGTCAAGGACCCACATACCTTCAGGACTGCCTCCTCCAATATGTGCCCAGAAGAATGCTGAGATCAGCTGATAACAACTTGCTGATGATCCCTGGTCCTAGGGAGGTCCAGCTGTCCTCGATTAGGGCCAGGGCCTTTTCGGACCTGGCCCCGAACTAGTGGCACTCTCTGCCGAACAACATCAGGGTCCTTGGGGGATCTTATACAATTCTGCAGGGCCTGTAAGGCAGAGATGTTCCGCCAGGTTTTTAGTTGCAACGGTTAAGACGGTTAAGACCGGCACCCTTTTTTTTCTTTCTATTGCCCCCACGTCCCCTTCCCTGCCCTGCTGTGGAGAGAGCACTGCAACCAGCAAAAAGGGTTGATATTGCCGCCTTGAGCCTGCCTCGGCGGGGAGGGCGGGGTATAAATTGAATAAATAAATATATACATTTTAATTGGTTGTTTTACTAGTGTATTGTGGTAATTTTATTATGCTGACTATATTTTATTTGTTTCTAAGGTTGTAAATTGCCCAGAGTCTGCTTGTGGGGTTGGGCATAAATTTTATTGTTGTTGTTGTTGATAGTAGTAGTAGTAGTAGTAGTAGTAGTAGTAGTAGTAGTAGTAGTAGTAGTAGTAGTAGTAGTAGTAGTAGTAGTAGTAGTAGTAACAACAACAACACATAACTAGAATGTGAAAATAGACCGTATCGTGTCCCCTGTTCCCAACCAATATAATATGTTGCATGCAATGTTCCCTCTAAGCTGAGTTAGTGTGAGCTAGCTCACAGTTTTTTAGTCTCTGGCTCACACGTTTTAGCTCAGGAAGGATGGCTCCAGAGAGAATGAATTTATGCAGTAGCCAAATCACTCGCTCACAACTTTAATGCCAATAGTTCACAAAGTAGAATTTGTGCTCACAAGACTCCACAGCTTTGAGTCTAGACCTACTTATGCTTTGAGTTTAGACCTACTTATGCTTTGAGTCTAGACCTACTTATGCATTACTTCTCCCTTGAAAAGAGGGAAGGAGTGGGTCTCAGCTCATACCATTGTCCACGGAGAGGTAGAGTCATCAGCCCGTTATCTCCCAGTGCTTCTTCTGTGTTTGCTCTTGGAGATGTAAGTGTTCATGCCATGTAATGCTGGTAGTCTGTTTTCTTCTCTTGCTTTTTGGTTTTTCTGTACAGTTCTATGAACAAATGTCCTGAAAATGCATAAAGATCATCAAAGGAACAATAACGGATGATGAGAGAGATTAAATAAGATGAAGGGCAATAGAGAGACTCTCCTGTGTGCCTACCCTAAGGGCATGTGTACAGAGCTACGATGTCCCATAGTGTTGATTTGAAACTGATTTAGAACTTGGCACTGTTGCTGGAGGTTATGCGGTGCAGATTGCACTGCCTGGAACAGAGCCAAACTCCACTGCTAAGTGCTATAGAAACACAAAAATATATGACCAAGGAAAGCCAGTACTGACCTCAATTTATGGTTATTATGGTTATATACATCTGGGCTATGAAGGTTGGGAGGGGGAATCTCACCTTCGCATCTCTCAGAAATAGGATGGGCATTGTGGATAACCAGACCCTTCCCCTGATTTTATGGCTCTTGATCATAACATGTCCGTATGCTTAGTCACAGGGCCTTTTTTGTAGAAAAAGCCCAGCAGGAACTCATTAGCATAATAGGCCACACCCAACAACAGAAACTCATTAGCATATCCAGCAACACCCATGAAAGCATAGCTCATTAGTATATTAAGCCACACCCCCATGTTACCAGAAGTATAGTCATCCAGCCACACCCACCTTTTGCTTCTTATTCTGTTTACCTTGTTTGTTGTCAAAACCCAGGGCTTTTTTTGTAGCAGGAACTCCTTTGCATGTTAGGCCACACCCCTAATGTAGCCAATCCTAATGAGTTTCTGCTATTGGGTGTGGCCTATTATTCTAATGAGTTCCTGCTGGGCGTGGTCAACTTGGGAGCCAGCCGGAACTCTGTTCCTGTACGTTCCTGCCCAAAAATAGCCCTGATTAGTCACATAAACATACATATGCCCAGTAATGTGTAACTGTCATCTACCCTCCCATTTGCTCTGCAAGCATTAGGCCCATTTGTGCTTATGCTGTGTATGTAGATAAGCCAGGGTGGGGGACCCTCATCCCAATGTCTGTTGTTTATGCGAGTGTTTTCCATTGTGGGGTGTGGAATGCATGTTTGAAAAGCCCTAACCTGGATGGCCCAGGCCACCCTGATCTTGTCAGATCTCAGAAGCTAAGCACAGTCGGCCCTACTTAGTACTTGGATGGGAGACCACCAAGGAAGTCTAGGGTTGCTATGCAGAGGTAGGCAATGGCAAACCACCTCTGAATATATCTTGCCCTGAAAACCCGACAGGGTTGCCAAAAGTTGGTTGAACCCTAATGGCACAGTCCACTACCAGCACCATGTTTGAAAAGCTTGTGTAGATATTCTATACTCGAATACAGTTTCTAGATCAAAACCATGGAGCCGATGAGACCTTTTGTCTCATCAATTCCAGATATGGAAATTTACCAATTGCTTAACTTTAAGATAATTCTGGGCATTTAAAAAAAATGAGAGTAATCACATCTTGTGGTGTTCAGCTAATTGAGCTGCACACCTTGGGGAACTAAAGCATTTGTTCATTTCAGGAATGCTAATCAAGTCCAAATTGACATGAGTTCTGAACTCTCCGTGCCGATGATTTAATGTGACCTGTCAAAGCTGTGCCCGTAGGTATGTTCCACTTTGTCCAAGAAGACTGATTGGGGCCACCTTTGTGCAAACGACAGGCACCACTATCTAATGCGGAGAGAAGTGTGGTTTAAGAACATTGATCAGGGGCTTCCGCAGGCTTAAGACTGAGCTGGATCATGGCCAGAGTCTTTGGTGCTGAAATATGTAGCTTCGTTGCTCAGTTCAAATCTGACAGGGGGCTTCTGAAGCTAAGAGCTGACTAATAGGATGACACCAATCATTTCATTCATTTATTTATTTATTAAATTCCTAGGCTGCCCTCCCCATGAGCCAGATGCAGGGCAGCTTACAACAGAGATATACAGTACATATATAAGTTAAAAAAATTAACACCAACAAGAGGACCAACAGTCCTTAATAAAATGTATCTGTTCCAAGATGGCTAGCCTAGCAGTCGGAATTCCTGATTTAGCATATCACAGACCTCCCAGAAGAAACTTGTAAAATATGGGAGGGGGGTACATAAGGGTAAGAGGAGTATGAGGGTGCCAGCTCATATAATTGTGCCATCCCATCACTGTCCTCAACTGAAAGCCTGGCGGAACATCTCTGCCTTACAAGCCCTGCGGAAAGGCAACAAATCCTGCCGGGCTCAGATGTTCTCAGGCAGAGAGTTCCGCCAGGGCCAAAAAAGCCCTGGCCCCGGTTGAAGACAGCCAGATCTCTCTCGGGCCAGGAACCACCAGGAGGTTCTTACTTCCTGTTGTGCCCGCTGGCCGCCACCAGGGGCCAGCGAGTACCCAGGGCTTTACCCTGGGTGGACAATGGGAACTAGTCTCTTGGTCTCTCCAACAGGGAGCCAATAGAAACGGGGAGGGAAGTTCGAACCTCCAATGGGATCCAGGGGTGTCCCCTGGATATGTTTATAGTTGGCCTCCTGGCTGTTTGTCTTTGTCTTAGTTGTGTAAGAGTCAAGCGTGCACCATGTTATGGGAGCTGAGTGGGCCTAGCCACGCGGTCAACCCACTACACAATACTTCCTAAGTGTAACACGCTTCTTGGGGCAAATTGAGAGAGGCGGTCCTGAAGGTATGCGGGTCCCTGACTGCTAAGGGCCTTAAAGGTCAGAAACACCACCTTGAACTTGATTCAGTGCTGCACTGGGAACCAATGCAACTCGCGCAGCACAGGTTGAATATGTGCCATCTGGGGGGTGCTGGTAAGGACCTGCGTGACTGCATTCTGGATCAGCTGGAGCTTCCAGGTCAGTCTCAAGGGTAGGCTCATGTAGAGGGAGTTACAGTAGTCTATCTTGGAGGTGACCGTTGCATGGATTACCGTGACTAGGTCAGGGTGGGACAAGTATAATAATATTTTTAAAAGCACATTTTGGGAGGTATAGTGTTTTTTTCCAAAACTGAAGAAGGGATGTTTCTTGCCAGCACAATTTGTAAGTTAATATCGAAAATGGGGGACATGGTGGGGGGAGCTGCTTCTCAGTCTTTTCTACCTGAAAGCTGTTCTTGCAAATTGAGGGTGGGGGCTCCAGTATGGTTCCCAAGACTTCACAAGGGGCTACAGTCTTCTGAGAACTGGCAAAATCCATCTTTTAACCATGGCTTCATCATTACATCAAGTGAGAGTCAGGCATCAATAAGCAATTGGGAGGGGGCAGGAGGGAGAATTATATGTATATCTTGTTGGAGATCAGAGACTTTCAATGAATGCAAATATATGACGTTGACAAGAGAGATTTTTGGATAAGCTTCACTTAAGGCGCTTGAGAGGCTTTTTTTTATTATTAAATCCTAACAGAAGAAATTGTTATTATTCTAAACAGCTGAAATATACATGAGAGGGAAACATATTTTTTATCGATGGAATTTTGAACAGATGGCTGTGTAAAATACAAATCCGTAGAACTTTTAATCTATTAGAACGTAATTGGTACAGTACCGCTCCAATGTTTATTTAAAACTTTAAAGGCTACTTTAGAGCATATTGTCAGCTATGAACTGAGATCTTATTTTTCCATAATCTCTTTGGATCCAGCATTTGATAACTTATAACACAAACAATCAAATCTCCTTTCCAGCAAGTGACCCCAAACGTCGCTTCTGGGTTTAATTTTTGAAGCTTATTGAGTCAGTGACCAAATCTTCTCTCATAATTTGACAATCATTTGACTAGCCAGTGGATTTGGTTGATCTGAACTGGAGAGCAATCACAGATGTGTGCTCAATATAATAAACCTCAGACTAAAGGATTATATGATAAAATACTGAAATGGATCAGAGTAATTGTCATGGCAGGCTTTACCGATGGATGATTGACAGCAGAAGGAAAGACACATGGAATGAATGTTAAAATGCTGCCTTTGACCATTCTGACTTAGTAAGAATAAGGAGCATGATTATGATTGCTATTATTACTTTGCTGTCAAGTCACAGCTGATTTATGGCAAACCCATGGAATATTCAAGGGAAGAGACATTCAGAGGTAGTTTGCCATTGTCTGGCTCCACATAGTGACACTGGGCCTCCTTGGTGGTCTCCCATCCAAATACTAACCGGGGCTGACCCTGCTTAGCTTCAAAGATCTGGCAAGATCAGGGTGGCCAGTGCTCTCCAGCTCAGAACAAACACGTTTCCTAATATAAGCCTTAGCCAATGACAGAGCACCTTTCATTATCAGCCTCCCCTTTCCCATGCATTGGAGCAACGGTTACATGAAATAGCGTGGACTTCTCAGCCAGACCTAAATTTTAAGGAGGAGGGGAGAAAAAGAGCCCTGCTGGATCAGACCACGATTCTATCTACACTGTGATTCTGATTCTCATACTGGTCAGTCATGTTTCTGGGAAGTTCATGAGCAAGGCTTTGCAGAAGAAAGATTCTGCACTCTTCTTCACAAGAAGAGCTCTGGATGATCCCCTCTGCTGCATTCCACAGCTGGGCCTTGTAACACACTTAGGGTTGCCAACTTTCGGTTGGAAATTCCTGGAGATTTGGGGGTGAAGCCTGAGGAGGGTGCAGTTGGAAATTGGAGTGCGCTTAGCAGTGAAATGATACCGTGAGAGTCCGTCCTCCAAAGTCACCATTTCCTCTTGGGGAATCTGGAGATCATTTATAATTCTGGGAGAACTCTAGCACTCACTTAGAGGTTATTACTAAAAAAACTAAAAAACCACGGTGTAGAAAGGCTTATACACTTAATAAACTATTTACAGAACTAAATAATATATTAAAACTATCAATCATGTGTTTATTACAACAATCAGAATCAGCAATCAGAATGCTTATCACTAAATTAATATACCACAAAAACATATTTCACCCATCTATATACCATGAGACAGTTTCTCAAAAACGTATGCTAGCAATCTAACTATTCAGCTCAACAAAGGAATTACATGAAATTTACAACAATATTTTATCACTCAATATCAGCCAACCAAAATTATTGTGATCAAATCATAGAAATTTTTAACCACCTTGAAAGGCTTCCATATCAAATGTACAGCTCTTTAGTCACAAAACTCAACAGACCCAGCTCCACTCTGATTCTGTAGTTGGAGACCCAGCAAACTCCACAATGGGAAAAGGTGCCCAAAGTGCCTCATTTGGCCTGTTTCATATGGCCTAGGAGCATACAAGATCCCTTAATCCACTCTGATTTTGGAATTAGTAGTGAATCTATTGCATGTGGTATGCCCGCTGACACTGGAAATTAAGGAATGTCTACACCCTGTCACTTCTAAAATGTACAGGATGCTACATCTCTCAAACTGCAACATCACACATATAGTATACACAGCCCATGTGGATTGTGGTGCATAGGAATCAGTACATGCTCCATAAAAATACAGATATTGGATCATTTGTCCAGGATTAGAAATGATGTCACTGAAGCTCCTATGGTATCACAATACAAGGAAAAGGGTCACTTACCAGAAGACCTTCATGTTTTTGTGTTGCAGAAATTTGTTTTGCATCATTATAATGTAACTGATGTCACACAATACTATTGCAAATGGAGGCCTTCTGAATTTTCAGGTTGAGAACATATACACCTTATGGGCTAAATTTAAATTTCTATCTTTCATGTTTTGTGTGAATTTTGTTGAGATGTTTCTGTTATGCCTGTACTAGCTCTTTAAAGAATGCTTTAAGATTGTTTTGAACATTTATTAGGTGAATTCCATGCAGCTGTTTCTGATTACTTGCCTTTAATTTAGGCAGTTAGTTGGAACGTGCAGTAGATTTATTCACTTGCCAGATTTTGAAAATTGAAGGACTGCAGTCCGATGGGAAAAGACCAATGGTATGATACACACTATGAAATTTTATGATTCTTCACAGTAAGCCCTTATCTTCTTTAAATATTGTATAGCTAGTGTTGCGTGTAATTCACCATTTAGCTTTTTAATTCTACAGCCAAAGTTTTGTGCTGCTGTAAAATTGTCAGTAATATCCAAACAGATTTTTGGCTTGTGATAAAGGCAACAGCCGAAACAAGGAACTTTGGGCTCCTTTTCCCATTGTGGAGTTCACCAGGTCTCCAATTGTAGAATTGAATAGTGGAGCTGGGTCTACTGAATTTTGTGACTACAGTGCTGTACATTTGATATGGAAGCTTTTTAAGGTGCTTAAAAATTTGTATGATTTGATTGCAATAACGTTGGTTGGCTGGTATTGAGTGAAGGTGGACTCTATGGCATTATGGTTCCCTCCCCAAGCCCCACCCCTGACCCCACCCCCAAAATCTCCAGGAATTTTCCAACCCACAGCTGGCAATCTTATGGATCCAGCCCATTTTGCTCAGCAAATTTGTATTCTCACTCCACTCGTCTTGAGGTTTGAGCGATTGAGGCCCTGTTCATACGAGCCCATTTGGGCCGGGAGTGGGACGGAACGGGGGCGGAGCAAACCAGCGCGATCCCACCTCAACATCTGGGGAGCGTGCCGGATCCGTCCCGGATCCGTCCCTTCCAGCGTTGCTCCGCGCCAAAAAAGAACCACCTCCCGAGGTGGTTCTTTCTGAAGGGCCGCAACAACGCTGGCCGTGGGATCGCATCCCCGGCTCCCGGCCGCACTGCGCATGTGTGAGCATGCGCAGTTCGCCAGGCTCCCCTTCCCACCGTCGCGTTCTCCCCGGCATCTGATCGTGCCGGGGAGCATTGTGACGTGGCTCGGGGGATCTGTGAGATCCCGCCGCGCCGTCCCAACTTTGCTGCGGCTCACATTAGCCGCAGTACAAGCGTCTTATTCCCTGCCGTGTGGCAGGGACCTGACTGAGACTAGGAAAAAACTTCACACTTGATGAGCACACTGGTTGGATCCAGCCCACTGAGATGCAATTTTTCATAGCCTAAGAGGACTGCTGGCCCTGACCTGGGCTAGCCCGATCTCGTCAGATCTTGGAAGCTAAGCAGGCATGGCATATTTGGGTGGGAGACCTCCAAGGAATACCAGGATTGTGACACAGAGACAGACAGTGGCAAACCACATCTGAACTGTGACTTGATGGCACTTTCCACCACCAAGAGGAGTGCTATGTGACAACTCATTTCAAAGCTTTCTGTGATGATACAAAACAATTCCTTCTTGAGACTGACTCATTGTCTTTTCACAGTTGTCATTTGCCCACTTTTTCCTTTTGTCTGTGTTCATTACACTGGCTTTAAGAACAGTGCTGTTTTTCATGGCTTTGTTGGCACAAGAAGCACTGATTCAGTTTCTGATTCTTTTCCCTCCTCCTCCCCCTGTGCCCCCCCAGTGGCTCAGACAAACAGGAAAAGGAAATATCTGAGCATGCTCCTGTTTTAGTATAGACAGTGCCTAGTAATGGTGGCACATTCAGCCACAATGAGAAGCTGATAATTTTGCAGGGTGCTGCAGATAGACACGTTTGCACAGGGAAATGTTTTGTGAAATTACAGCCAACTTCAGGTGTTGTGAAGGTTTTGTTGCAAAGGATTTGAGAGTGAATAGAAGTCTCTCACCCAATAAAGTGTGTACTTAAAGAAAGGAACAAAATTAATTTTCACATAACTACTGGCACAATGAATGCAACGCCTTTGAACTGGATCAGGCTTTTCATGGTACAATGAGAAGTCTTTCTCCCTCAAGTACCTTAATAATTCTAAAGGTCTCAGTACTTTGCATGCGTAAGTAGCTTTGGAAAGTTTCGTCACTTCTGCACCAACCCAGCCAAGGTTTGCTGTTGCTGAGATAAGGGGGGGGGGAGTATCTCATTTGTTATTTTAATAAGTCTCTGTAATCTAATGTGGCATTTGAATCTTTAAGCCTTTGATTTAAAATCGGGTTGGTAGGACCAGAATGGCAAGGTTTAGAATGGGACAATCTATAATCTGTGAGATACAAGTCCGTTGAACAAGACCTTTGTGTACCATACGGTTTCTTATTTTTAAAAAAGAGTAAAATGCTTGACCCTGTGGTTTTAGAAATTGATCAAGAGGAAAGAGATAACTCATGAGTTGTAGCACAAAAGGGTTTGGGGGAGGCTGGCTTCTTTACTCGCTGGCTCTTAAACTTCCAGAAAAGTAATGTTTTATTTCAAAAAATAAAAAATAAATAAAAGAGGGGATTGGGTGAAACAAATTATTTTATAATTTTTTCAGCGCAATAAAAGGGGGACCTGGTCAAATAAATCAGTTTAGAAATGGGGCCAGTGTCGAAGCTCCATACTTAACACAAATTATGAGAAGACATGTAAGAAATCTTTATGTGTCATTTCAGCAGCACACGTCAGCTTTAGGATTACCAGATTACCTGGCGGTGGATTGGAGAATGGGGTTGCCAGATCCAGGTTGGGAAATGCCTCGAAATTTCAGGATAGAGCCTGGGGAGGATAGGGGCCTCAGTGGGGTACAATGTCACAAAAAGTACACTCTCCAAAGCACAGATGAGAAAGAAGTTGTCATTCTCTGTCCCATCCCTTCCAACAATTGTGTGTGAGAATGACACATATCTATATGCACTAGGGTTCATAGGCGTAATCTTCGTGGGGGCGGCGGGGCTTCAGCCCCCGCCGAAATTTTCAGGAAGGTACTCAGCCTCCCCCGGGAGCCACCCTTGCTCCTAGCAAAGCAATGCCTCTGACCCAGCCCCAGCCCCCCCCGGGAAATTGGAAAGTCTACACCCTTGCTAGGGTTGCCAGCTGTCAGTTGGGACCTGGAGATCCCCTAGAATTACAGCTCATCTCTAGACTACAGAAATCAATTCCCCTGGAGAAAATGGATGCTTTGGAGGGTGGACTCTATGGCCTTCTACCCCACTGAGGTCCCTGTCCTCCCCACGCTCCACTCCAAAATCTCCAAATCCTCCAAACGTTGAGGCAGATTTGGAGGAACTTCCTCAGAGAAGGAATCTGAGGAATCAAGGAAAGTTAAAAAAAAAAAAAGTGTTTTGATAAGAGAATTTTGAGGATAATTTTTGGGAGCAGATGAGTTTATCTAATGTATGTGCGTAGCATCTAGTGCATGAATGCATGGCTTCCAATGTGGCTTTCTGTTTTATCTCATAGCTCTGTAGCCTTAAATTCCTGATTGTAAGCTTCAGTTTCCTTGCATGGTCTTAATCCCATTGTGTATTTCTGAGATACACAGGTATATCACGGGCAGATAATTAATCCCCTTCTTTTAAACTCAGCAGGATTCAAGTAACTAAATGAAGATTCTTAACATGGCATGAAGGCTAAATAAATCCCTGAGGTTATTGCTACTATCCATTCAGCAAAGCAACTTTTTTCTTGACAGTTACTTAAAAAGACAAGAAGTCTCAGGATGTTTGTCAAATATCGCATACAGTTCCTCCTGCGCTCTGCATTATTTAGAGGATTGTTTGCAGGCAGGACATGAAGAGTTTCCTTAAACTCCCCCCTCCCTCTTTTGAAGGGAATTTAAGACACATTAACTAGGATTTCACATGCTTCATGCTTTTCTGCTTAAGGTAATTTGGGCTAAGATACTAGGTCTTGGAACAAGATGGCGTATCTGCATACGTAGTCCCACTCAAGAGATAAATCAAAATGGGTAGCCATGTTAGTCTGTCTGTAACAGTAGAAAACAGGAAGAGTCCAGTAGCATCTTAAAGGTCCTGGTCACATGTGCTGGAAAACGCGGGGGGGGGGAGGCGTGGCGATTTGCGCCATCGCAATTTGACATGCCCCAACGTGATCAGATGTGATGCCGTTGTTTCTATCGGCGGGTGTTTCCGGCGCTCCAACCAGGAAGCAGGGACGCGAGAGGAGCGCGCTGGAGCGATCACATGGAGAGCATTGGCTGCAGCCCGTCGCAACCGGTTGATAGTGGATTTTCCCGGGTACTTTTAAACTCTGCTTCTTTGGCTGACTGCTACAGGTTGCTGATGGGTGCGGGATGCTGGCCAGATGTGACCCATTTGATCGCGCCAGTAAAATCCGGCCGGCATTTGTGAGTATCCCGTGGCAAATTATGCATGTGATCGGGGTCAAAGACTAACAAACTTTGTGGCAGGGGATGAGCTTTCATGAATCACTGCTCACTTCTTCAGATACAGCTAGACTGTGGATCCATCTGTCCTTATATCTTGGAGATTGGAATGATTTCAGATGCTGAATGACAATAGCAGGTGAATTACAATAGTAAGCGTGCTTGAATTAGGTGTGATATGCAGAGGGGTAGGAGGCATGGAGAAATCAGCATTGGTAATGAGACAGGAAACCTAAGTCTTTATTCAGTCCAGGAGGATGCATTGTTTTGAGCTTCATTATCAGTTGCAATTCAGCAGTCTCTCTTTCTAACCTCCCTTTAAAATTCCTTTGTAATAGAACTTCTACTCTTAGGTCAGCAACTGAATGTCCTGGGAAAGAAAAAAAAATGCTGCTGTTTGGTAATTCGCTAAGCTCATGATTGAATGGTGTGGTGAAATTTGGATGGGTAGGCTGGGACCCACCAGTGGGCTGAGAGTGTTGATCACTGGGGTTCCATACTCTTAGAGTTACAATCAAAATTTAGATCAAACAAAGGATGTGGTGACTAATTCTGCATACAGTAAATACCCAGTAATTGTTTCAGTAATAGTAGGTCAAAAGCAAGGGGGGGGGACTTACCAGGAGCAGGAAGGAGGCCCAGATGACATTGCAGCAACATGTCTATGTCACTGTCATGGTGACCCAGAAGTGACACCATCATGCAGTGATGTCATGGTGATGCTCTGGTATTTCAGCAAAAACTCTATGGTAAATTTGGCTTCTACCATAGAGTTTTTGCCAAAATACCAGAGTGTCACCCCGGCATTACCAATGTGATGACATCACTTCCAGGTCATGTTGGAAGTGACGTAGACACATCACTACAACATCAATTGGGCCTCGCTCTTTTTCTGGGAAGTTCCTCCCACTGGCCAGCTGATCAGTGGTGGGTCGGTGGGGCGTGGCAGCAGGGTCTGGCAACCCTAGTCAAAGAGTAGGTGTTGGTTCATCCTTCTGCTCCATATCCATAAATACAAAAAATATTTCTCCTGCTAAATCAAAGCTATATATGAGTTTCTTTTACTTTCATTTTCTTAACTATTGTGCAGTGGAGTAGGAGAGTAAGATACAACATGAGTTTGAAATGATCGGATTAGGCACTGGATCCCAGAGTTACTGGTTGGGATGTGCACACAATATTGTCTTTCTTTCTTTCTTTCTTTCTTTCTTTCTTTCTTTCTTTCTTTCTTTCTTTCTTTCTTTCTTTCTTTCTTTCTTTCTTTCTTTCTTTCTTTCTTCCTTCCTTCCTTCCTTCCTTCC